>NC_056743.1:64459044-64549871 GCF_019279795.1 Protopterus annectens | reverse complement strand
TGGTAGGTATTTTTTCCTGGGTGCAGTAAGCTATTTATTGTGGCCCAGAAGTTTTGAGGGTTGTGAGCATGTTTCTCCTGCATGGTTTTGTAGAAATTACTTTTATCAAGTTTGATTTTGTTTTTGGCATTGTTGTGGAGTTTTAGATAGTTTTGTCTCGAGGCAGAGGTTTTGAGTTTATGAAATTGTATCCAGGCTTTGTCCCTTTCTTTCATTATAGTTTTAGTATCTTTTGTAAGCCATGGGGCATAGTTATCCTTGATTGTAATGGTTCTGGAGGGTGTGTGATGGTTTAAGATTTTTAGGAAGGTTGAGTTAAAGTACTGTAGCAGTTTTTTTTGGGGGGGGGTTCTATAAACATGCAAAAGCCCTGTATTCTTCTGATATACGAAGGCAGCATGCTAATGGTCATCAAGATTCACTATTGTTTATTGAACAAATGGGATGTTCAAAACAGGTGGCAAGTTTCATAGTCTGGGACCCTACAATGATGCAGCCCCAACTCGCAAAGTACTGAAAGCACTGGGTTCTCAAAATTATCCCTGTTTTGGAGCTTAAGAAAGTTGGCAAAAATCATCCTGCACACATTGTTCCTGCTCTGACTCTGCTGGTGAAGACAGGCCCTTTACTTCTGCTCTGGAATGATAATTTTATCCACCCAGGAATACCCCCTAGGATTAGTGCATAGCCAAGCGTTTAAGATGTTAGTTGAACTTGGGGCACCTTGCTTGTTGTTATATCTTTGTCACTCAATGCCACCAAGGACAGTGGTCCTTAACTGTCTGATCTTATGAATGAGGTTGTTAAAGTTTGTAAGTGTTTGTTTTAGTGTGGCCAGTAGTTAGTTAAATACAAGAGGTTCAAGAATGATAGCAAATCTGGCAGGGTGCCATATTAGCTAAAGTCATTCCTTCTTTCCTCAGAGCTCCAGGGTCTAGGCTTTAATCCTGATCATTAGTGCTTATCTAAGTGGAGGAAGCATGTTCTCACCATATTTGAATGTATTTTCTCCAAGTACCATGGTTTGCACAGGGTTGCCTGGTTATACTCCTCTAAAGTGTCCATATACAGCATGCTTACCTAGGCAATGACTGAAGAGAGTCCAAAATTTCAAGCTCATTTACCTGGTTAAGAACTTAATAACTAAAAACTTAAACTAAAACTGTAAGCAAGTTTGTTTTAGATAGGGTCAGGGAGTTGTGTCGGTTTCTTTTTTGACAGCAAAGTAAACATTTATATCTTCTCTGTAGTAGTTCATACAAATTTGGTATTACAGAGTTGAAGTGTAACATGTGGCAGACAGTGGATTGTACCGCTTAACCTTATAGCAAAATAATTCTGTACAAAGCACAACATAATGTGCGTTGGGGTAATGGGGTAGACAAAGGGCCAAAATCAGGGCTAGATTTTAAATATTGCTTTTAAAAAAATTAGAAAGTTGCAAGAATAACAGATTTTGCATTGTCCCACATTTTCTGAAGGATATAAACTCCAAATGTCTACTATTATTTAGTGACACCAATCCCCAATGATTTTGCCAGAAAACTACAATTGTTAAGAGGAACAAGATGAAAATATGAGGCAAATGTCTATACATTCTGCAAAATTTTGGACTGTTGAGAGATAAGCAGTGGATATATCTGAAGAGATATAACTGGACAACTAATTAGTCTAACAAAGTTTGTTTTATTTGTACTAGCTCATACAATTTTAGTAGTACAGAACCGAACAGTTATAAATGGACAACTAATTATTATAAGAGTTTATTTGTACTAGCTCATACAATTTTAGTATTGCAGAATCAATGTGTTGTAAATGGAAGGCAGTGAATATAACTCAATTATAAATTGATAACTAATTTACAAATGAATGTGTGTGCATGGTTATTTCATTTAATATATCCCTGCTCCAAACAACATTTATTTACCGTTTCTCCTGTCAATGTACACCAATGTCTTTTTCTGAACAAAATACTTTGTATACTTTGTAACTGCATGCTCTATTTACTTAGTATGTTGGTTTCTTGACTCAATGAACAAATAAAACCATTTTTGTTTTTTTTTTGGGGGGGGGTGCACACTCTTTGATAGTTATTACAGACCTGTACAAAACATCAAAACATATCCTGAACATATCCTGAAGTATGCCCAATTTATTGTGTCTAAGTTGTGTGCCAACTATATCATGAACTATGTTCTAATTGTATTACATATAGCTTAAACATACCTCAACTGCTACATAACATAATATTTTTATAATCCTGCCTGTTTCACACTTCAAAGTCTGGGCACTTTTATTGTTATGAACGTTTAAGTTCAGTAAAGTAATTTAACTTTAAATATGAAGACATAATTGCACATGGTTATCATCTATAAGTAAATCAAGAGAGCTATGAAAGACACACACAAAACTGTAACTTAAAACAGAATAAGCATTAGAGTGTGAGATTGCACTAGTATGTGTTGATATGGCGGCCAACAAAGAACATGAATTAATATAAGCCACTAGAGTCAATAATATGATGTTTGCAGATGACATTGTGATATGTAGTGAGAGAGTAGGGAATAGGTTGAGGAGACTCTAGAGAGGTGGAGATATGCTCTAGAGAGGAGAGGAATGAAGGTCAGCAGGACTAAGACATAATATATGTGTGTGAATGAGAGGGAGGATAGAGGAATGGTGAGGATGCAGGGAGTACAGCTGGCATAGGTGGATGAGTTTAAATACTTGGGATCAACAGTTCAGAGTAATGGCGAGTGTGGAAGAGAGGTGAAGAAGAGAGTACAGGCAGGGTGGAGAAGAGTGTCAGGAGTGATTTGTGACAGACGAGTATCAGTAAGAGTGAAAGGGAAGGTCTACCAGAGGGTAGAGAGACCAGCTATGTTATATGGGTTGGAGACAGTGGCATTGATAAAAAGGCAGGAGTCAGAGCTGGATGTGGCAGAGTTAAATATGTTGAGATTTGCAATGGGTATGATGAGGGTAGACAGGATTAGGAATAAGTATATTAGAGGGTCAGCTCAAGTTGGATGGCTTGGAGACAAAGCCATGGAGGTGAGATTATGTTGGTTTGGACATGTGCTGAGGAGGGATGCTGGGTATATTGGGAAAATGGTGTTAAGGGTGAAGCTGCCAGGTAAGAGGAAAAGAAGGCCCAAGATAAGGTTTATGGATGTGGTGAGAGAGGACATGCAGGTGGTTGGTGTGACAGAGCAAGATGAAGAGGTCAGGAAGAAATGGAAACAGATGATCCGCTGTGGCGACCCCTAATGGGAGCAGCTGAAAGAAAAAGAAGAGATTCAATAATAAATAATTGAATTGGGAAATCTTAAGACAAAACCAGCTATACTGCTCGACCCACACCCAGACCCACATACCACAACAACAACAACAAAAAAATGAAACATAAAAGCAACTGCCATTTTTGGGGTCTATATCACTTAACTGAAATATGTATTCTTCAAACTCTAAACATCAAAATTAATTTCAGCAAACCCCTGACTTTTTTCCAGGGCTAGGAATCACTCACCCAGTAGCACTCCAGAACACACACCATCCTAAATCAAACCCGCACAAGTGGGTTATTTTGCCCCCCACAACACCCCTACCTATATACACCAACTCCAAGATCACACTACAGTGGGGAAAAGAGCAAAGTTGTAGTGATGGCCAAATGCTTCCTAACCCTGGGAAAAGTCTGAGGTTCATTGAAATGAATTTCAATGTTTAGAGTTCGATGAATATGTATTCAATGAATACGTATTTTGATTATGTGATATAGACCCGTCATTTTTGCTGGCTATACATCAACACCACAAAGTTTCAAGAAAAGACAAATGTACCTCAAATAGGTTTTTCTTCTTTTTCATCTTCTTTTATTTTGCTGATCAGCTCCCAGGTAGTCTGGCATATATTCCAACACTTATCTGATGTTATTTTATAATGTACAATTTAAAAAAAATTTAAATAAAATGTTTTAGACCAACCAACCAACCAATACCACAGAATTCCACAGCAGGTTTTCAATCTTCCTATGATACCGGCAGACACTTCCAGTATTTTCAGTGCCAGAACTGAAGTGGAAATATTTCACAGTCTAGGGTATCGACATTACTCTCCAAGAGTATATGTGTGTAAGCATATGCACATGTTTACATGTATATCTATGCTCATACCTCTCAACTGTCCAGATTTTTGCCACATATTTTTAGTCTGCCCTTCAAAAAATTTGTAGCGTTCTATAAAAGCATAGAAGATTGAAGTCACTAAATAGTGACATACTTTTAAATTTCAGACTTCAACCATGCTGTGAACTGCTTCCAATATAAAGCCACCTGCTGTAAGTCTGTAGCCATAAATGACTAGTTTCATTTATAAACTCTTCTCTGAGTCTGATTCCATCCGAGTCACTGCAATAGACAGTCAGGCACTGCCACACTATCTCACACCACAGGATATGCCAGCAGTGCATTATGATGTCATCGGTATTTAAAAAATGTAAATACAACAAAACAAAACAAAAAAAAACAAAATCAGGTTTTGAAGGGGCCGCTTGGGAATTCATGGCATCCTATTATTTCACCCCCTAAAATGGGAAATACTGAGGAATTCGGTACAGTTGAGAGGTATGTTTGGCTGTAGTTCCCAGTGTTACAAATGAGATAACCAAACACCATGTAACCCGGACCACCAGGAAAGCCAAAAATGAAAGGCAGCTCATAATAGTTTTAAAAAATGTGTAGAGTTTTAATTTAACAACTGATAAGAACCAAAATAAATGAATAAAACCTACATGACGCCCTGTAGTTACGAGCTTTCGTTTGGAAGGCTGTAACAAGGACTTCTTCAGAATAGGAAGAAGCTATCTCAAGTTGTTTAAAAGAACTCACTTCCTCATTTCTAATTAAAAGTTAAAGGGACAGATGCCTGATTAAAAAACCAAAGTAGAGCACACTGCATAACTTCAATGAAAAACTAGGGAATCAAAATTAAAAAACACAGTTGTTTGGAAATTGCTAAATATAAAAACTAATTGGTCAAGTTAGAAAGAGTAAATGGTTAGAAATGTGATAATAAAATGTTTTAAACATGTTTTAAAAGCAGGTTGACAAAGCTAGCTGCTCTGAGCAGCAATGCAAATGCAGAAAAACCCTATGGTCCACATAAGTGCCTAAAACAACAATGAAATTAAACATTGAAAAGGGAGCCATCAAAGTACAGCAGTCCTCAGTTTATGAACTGGTAAAATAGAAATCTGGTCATTGATTCCAGGGGGCTGAATGGCATCCAGACTAATTTGACAGTAATAGGTTCATAGGTTGGTACTGGGCTATTTGCCCGAAGGCATATATTAGTCCAGCCACGTTGTGCAGTATTCACCGCCCCTTTAGTAGTTCCCTAGACCCTTGTACCAGCAGCTAGTACCCTTGGCCCCTATCTAGTAGTGCTGTTGGTGTGATCCCTGGTGTGAACTTTCTGTTACCCATCCACTCATCAAGGTTCCTCTTGAAGAGTGATAGTGAAGGGCTCTGCCTTATTTAGATCGGGACCCTGTTCCATAGTAAGGGAAGTCTCTGCGAAGGGAATCTATCCCTCCAGCATGTTCTATTCATTGCTGTGTTGAGGTTTATATCCCTAGAGCATGTAGCTTGAGTAGATTTGGTTTTGCTAAGATGGAGCATGTTCAACAGTTCTGGGTTGGACATGGCTCTGTACGTTAGACAGAGATCGCCTCTGAGAAGGCAGAATGCAACAGAGAACAGTCTTAGCTTTTTCAATCGTGCTGCATAGGGCAACTGTTTGAGGCCAGTAATCCTCTTGGTTGGGTACCTCTGTGGTCTCTCCAGCTGCTGGAGATGTCTAGCCAGGTACATTCTAATTGGTGCATTGTACTCAATAATGGGCCTGATGATGGAAGAGTAGAGAGGCACCATTACATCCTTAGATCTTGATGCAAACCCCTTCATGATCAGATGGGTCACATAGAAGGATTTTCTAACCACTTTGGCAACATGGTTATCAAAGGAAAGCTGACTATCTACTTGGGTCCCTAGATCCCTTATTTCTTCTTCAGATTTCAGGGGATTACCTCCTATGTTGTAGTTTGTGGGTACTCTGTTTTTTCCAAAGGGGATTTCTACGCATTTGTTTGCATTTAGCTTGAGACCATGGCTTTGACACCATGCATCAGTCTCATTTAGGCCCTAATAATATATTAATATATTAATTATTAATATATTAATAATATATATAATATCCCTTATATTCTAAACAAGCTTCCCATGCTCCACCATGGGGCTCTGTTCAATAATATCCAAAATGGCAAAAACAAACTTATTAAAAGACACACAGGACAGCGAATGCTTATATAGAGCATTTTTAGAATACTAGATCGAATATCATATAGGTGTTCAGAAATTCTTTTTCTAAGAGGGCGTTCAGTTTTGCCTATGTAGAAGACAGGGCAAGATTCACACTTAGCCAGACAAACCACTCTGCTTGTATTACAATTTTCTTTACAGAACTGATTCTGGTTGGCTAAATAGTTGTCCAAAGTCAGGCAGTCTAAGTCCAAAATATATGGACAATATAGTTATCTTCCACATTTGTGGATCCCATGACTGGGCGTCTTGGATTTTTGGTTAGATGTTTTTAGATGTTTTTTTCTCATATAAATTCTTCAGATTGCTACCCGACTTATAAACAAACATAAGCTGCTCTCCCAACTTATTAAGGATGTCACCATTGGTTTTAAAAATGTGGCAGTTGTTTTGAATGATGCTGGTAATTTTGTGCATGGCCCCTTGGTATTTCACCACCAAGACCCTGCCCCAAAAGTCTCGGCTCGGTTTCACATATGAGCAGGGAGCTGGTTTTCACTCTTCAAAAAATTAAATTCCATTTCCTTGAAATGAAACTTTGGAAATATACCCACTATTTTTTAAGTGTAAGTAGAGGTCATTATCATGATTTCCTATAATTCCCCTTATATATCTATCTATCTGCAAAATGAAACAGATTATAGGTAGAGAATACTCAGTAAAGCAGAATGAAGGTATTATAAGTATTAAAATGGAAAGAAATACCAGCTTTGATGAATGAGTGTCACAGTCTAAAATGCCCAATTCCATGAAAACCCCATGCTTTTCAAATTCAGACAATGAACATTTTGGATTTACTTTAATTTTCCTGGAAAAATGTAATGTAGGGTCCCCTGAACATGATATGATTATATTGAACAATTTTCTCTGCTTTTGATAATTTGTGGAAGTAATGGAAGAATGTATTATTTTTAATAAACCTCCTTATCAGTAAATATGACTACAGATATTCCTTCACCTAACTTGAAAAAGGAGAGAAGCAATCCTTAGACATATTCATTCAAGTAGCTGAATTTAATAGCGATCATGAAATACTATTAGAAATCCCTAAATTACAAAACTTTGCCTAAGATTCAGAAAGAAGAAACTATACTGTTTTAAGAGATATGCCAGCATACACTGTTGCAAAGCAGAGAACAGATGTGTCATTGAATCGACAAACTGTTACAAAGCATGGAACAGAATTAAGTAGCAAAACTGAAAATGAGGGACACTAACAGCAAACAGTGTATCTGAAAGAATGAAGTAAATAAGCATGAAAGCCCCAAACCTAACAGAATTCTAATCTTTCTTCTTCTTTCGGCTTTTTCCTGGTTAGGGGTTGCCACAGCGGATCACCTATCCGCTCATGATTATCTGTCCGCTCATGATTGGCAGTGGAGTTTTTACGGTGTTGAGTTGCCAGCCTGGCACCCAACCTTCCACAGAAGGCACACACTCATGCCTAGGGCCAATTTAGTGTCCAATCCACCTACAGCATGTCTTTGGGATGTGGGAGGAAACTGGAGCACCTGGAGGAAACTCACGCTACCACAGGGAGGACATGCAGACTCCGCACAGAAAGCACCCCAGCCAAGGATCGAACCAGAGAACCTCTTGCTGTGAGGCGGCAATGCTAACTGCTGCACCACCATGGCCGCCCAACAGAATTCTAATCTTTCTGTTAAGCTGAAAAAGAAAGTCTCAGCAATACAAAATTTAGGCAGGGGGTGATTGCTGAGATGGAGAAAATGATTTCATCACTATAGTGAAAGAAAAAGGTCAGAGTTCTAAACCCATTTCTGTCAGTGCAAGACACAAAAATCAAACGAGGGAAGATTCTTGGCATTTGGTATCTGAAAATAAAGAAAAAAAGTAACAAAATAACACTGAAGAAAAATACTTTGCAGGGGGAGATCAGCCTAGAGAAGAAAATGAAACTGAGAGGGTGGCGTTCAATCACTTTGTAATAGAGAGTATATCACACAAAGGAAAGAAGAATGATAGATGAATGTATGCTGGGAGAGAAGAAAACTATGCTCAGAAGCCTAATGAAATTCCTGTTGAAATAAAATACAGGAATTCTGAACAGAAGAATATTGTTCATAGGTAGTTGCTAGGAATGCAGTCAAAGAGATGTTTAGGAGCCTAGCCCAAATTCCCATATGCCTTAAAGCATTGTCTGGTTAAATGACTTGCTCTAGGTCACACAGTAGACAAATGAAAGCAGAAAGTTTCAAACCCTGAACATAGGAAGTAGTCGATTAATAATTCAGAGCTTTAGTCCCCTATGTTAGCTATAGATTCTTCATCGGGGTCATAAAACGATGCTAGAAAAATTGAATGAGGTAAAGCTAGCGACTAGCACTAAGAATACTGATATGAGCTACCTTTTCCAGGAGGACAGACAGACACTGAGACCCTATCACTTGCACTTGTAGGAGAAGAGGCAGTGGTTTTTACCTTATAAAAGAATGGCAAGACGACTTCAGAGTTGGCTGACTTTCAGAAAAGACAGTTTTTTTAAAAGAGCCAGTATGAGCATAAAACTTTGAGCAGAGAAAGGGAAACAGAGTTGCAGAAGAAGAAAAAGAAGCTAACCAAGAAGTTTCTACCTCTTACCCATTTCCTGAGTTACAAAATTACTTGCTGCACACAGTAAATAAGAAAGCAAGTAGTATGCTAATAATGCTCATGTTCTTCAGAAATCTACTGATTAGGTCAGCACAAACCATGTACCAGAGGAGCAGTGGGAATGGATGAGAGTAAAACAAGGATTTTGGCAAGCTTTGCTGACCAAAAATAATGAAAGAAGCTGAAAACTGCTCTGCTGGATACATTGAATTCATACTCAAGATAAAAAAAAATGATTCCAATGCCTGTCATAGATATACCATCTAAACATATTACTATGGACATTGTTGGCCACTGGTAAAACCAGCAATGGGTTATTTTTAACTATTATAAACACACCAAAAAGTTTATTATAAAGCTTTCGGGTCTCACACCCTTCATCAGTACAAATAAAATGAGCACATTCAGCATTTAAATAGGAGATTAAAATCAAATCACATGCTTCAGCCCACCCCTTTACTCATTCGGCAATCAATTCTTAAAAAAACACATATAAAAAACCTTTAAAACACATTTAAATATACAAAAATGAAGTATTCACTTATTAAACATTTCTAATACCAATTCACTTATACAGCAAAGCAAATAAATATTATATTTACATTTTATAACAATTCACAACTTCTCTCTACGTCTTTTAGTCAAAACTGGCTTTAAACTAATGGCATTATTCAAACCAGGAAAACAGTCTGCCTGCAATCTAACTATCCATTCAAACTCTTTAAGTTCTAATAAATTATTCATATCCCCTTTTCTTAGACCTGTTCGTACTATATCCAATATCCTAAATTTAAAAGTATGCTGCTCTCCCTTGTCTTGAATATGTTTACTTAGTGCATTTGTTATAACACTCCTTCTTATGTCAGATTTATGCTCTATAATCCTTTCCTTAAGCTTCCTAGTTGTCTTACCCACATAGAACGATGAACATAATGTGCAAGTTGCCAAATACACCACTTGCACCATATTGCAATTTGTCAATGCTTTCATTGTAAATACTTCTCCCGAGATGGGGTGTTTAAAATAATCTGTACCTTCATATAGGTCATTACAACAAGAACAATTGTAACATTTTCTTGTTCCTGCTGTTGTCTCTGATTTCACTGTATTTAATTTAAAATCTTTGTAACATAATTTTTGTTTTAATGTTTGTGAATTCCTATATGCATATCTTGGCCTTTCTCCCACTATTTTAACTATTTCTGGCATGGCCATTAATATAGGCCAATGTCTTTCTATTATTCTACAAACATTACAAGTATTCCGATTATAAGTAGAGAGATATCTAACCACATTATTACACTTATTTTTATTGTCCTGATTTTTTATAAGTCCCCCTCTTAATATTGGCCTGTATCTATCAGCCCTTTCTTTTAACACCTCTTCATATGCCATATTTATAATTCATTCAGAATAGCCATTATTATAAAATTCTTGCTTCATTTTATTTACTTGTTCTTTAAAGTAACCCTCAACTGTATTCAATCAAATAGTTAAAATAGTGGGAGAAAGGCCAAGATATGCATATAGGAATTCACAAACATTAAAATGAGAAGTTATGTACCTACCATAACATTCCATGTTAGTTGTCTTCTCTCGCCTTTTTTCTTGCTGGATGGGTTCGGAGCTGATCCTCGGCTCCGACTCGGCCACTTACTAAAGCTCGAGAGCTTATTTTACCGGCTCGAGGCAACCCTATATCCCATGATGCTAGGCGATAACTCCCCAGATCTCGTTTGAAAGCTGAAAAACCTAGCATAGGCCAATAAAACAAAATCCTCCAACTGGAAAAGAGGAGGAAGAAGGATAAAACCCCCCAAAGATCGTTATCTAAACCATATATATCCTAGGACACCTAGATGGTGAAACAAGGGAATATAAAGACCCTTCAAGGAAGGGAAGATCTTCATGGTCTGTCCAGGCTAGGGGGATGGTGGGTGGGATGCAAGAAAGAAGGCGAGAGAAGACAACTAACATGGAACGTTATGGTAGGTACCTAACTTCTCAATGTTAAGTTGTCAATCTCGCCTTCATTCTTGCTGGATGGGACCGCGTCCCTAGCACCTTCATCCTGGGTGGCTCATTGGAACAGACTCTTGAGAACGGTGGAACCAAATTTTGCTCTGTCCCTGGAGGCCATGTCCAATTTGTAATGCGAAACAAATGTATGAGGAGAGGCCCATGTGGCTGCCACACAAATAGTGTCTATTGGTAGTCTAGCTTGAAAAGCTGTAGATGTAACTAGTGCTCTAGTTGAATGGGCTTTTAGCTTAGAAGCTAATTCTCTGCCTCTGAGTTGATAAATAGATGTAATCACAGAAGACAGCCACCTAGATAGGGTTACCGTAGAAATAGGAAGGCCTTTCTTATTTTCTGCATACGATAAAAACAGTTGATCAGACTTCCTTATTTGTTTGGTTCTATCCAAATAGTATCGGAGCTGGCGATGAACATCTAGATAATGTAGCTTTTGCTCTGCTCTATTAGTATAGTTTGGGAAAAAAACTGGGAGATCGATTGATTGATTTAAATTTGTCTGCGAAGCCACCTTGGATAAGAAGGATGTATTAGTCCTTAGAGAAACTCTGTCTTTATTGAAGATTAAGTAGGGAGGATGAATGCAGAGGGTGTGAAGCTCAGATACTCTCCTAGCAGAAGTAATGGTGACTAGGAAGAGTGTCTTCCAGGAAAGAAATTTCAATGAACAGGAGACCGCAGGTTCAAAGGGGGGAAGAATCAAGGATGTTAAGACTAAATTAAGATCCCACTGAGGTGGAGGGTCTTTGATCAGAGGCTTAAGTAAAAATACACCTTTAAGGAAAGCTTTGCAAAGCTTATGGGACATGATGTTGTGGTCCGATAAGCCTGTATGAAAATTCGATATGGCTGCCAACCGAACTTTTACTGTAGAGGCAGAAGACCCTGAATGAAAAATTTTGGCTAGGAAGTCTAAGACCGAATGAATTGAGGCAGTAAAGGGATCTATATTCCTTGCCTTTGCCCAGAAGGAGAAACATTTCCATTTACTAGTGTAAATCCTTCTGGTGGAAGATTTAAGGGAAGCTACTATGATGTCCCGGATGGGATTAGAAATCATAGGAAGCCTGGCTAAGGACGGAAGTGGAGCAACCAAGCAGTGAGGTTGAGAGAATGTAGGGATTGGTGCAGCTGCCCCGACTGATGGGTCAACAGATCTGGAGCTGGGTCCAGATGCCAAGTCTGTACCAAAAGATAATGATGTAGGAACGGAAACCATATCTGTCGAGGCCAATAAGGGGCAATGAGAATCAACTTGGCTCTCAAGGCGGTTGCTTTCTGAATTACTTGTGGGATTAGAGGAAAGGGTGGAAAGGCATAGAGAAGTCCCCGAGGCCAATCTTGGACTAGAGCGTCTCTGAGGGGATGGCCTGGAAGGGGGAAGAAGGTGAAGAAGTCGGGGCATTTGCTGTTTTGGGGTGTAGCAAAAAGATCGCAGCAAGGAAGGCCCCACTTCTGAAAAATCTCTTCCACCACAGATTGTTTGAGAGAGCACTCGTGTGGCATGAGTATAGCTCTGCTCAACCTGTGCGCTATAATGTTGGACTTCCCGGGGATATGCGTTGCTATCAGAAACTGCTGAGAGGAGGGGCGTGGCCAAGGATGAACACAGGATAGCAGCAGATTTCTTCAGCTCCACCAATTTCACTGCACTGACAGGAAATAATTACTTTAAAAATTAATTTATGAAGTAATTTTCTTTCTAAATACGTTTGGTATATCTATTCCTTCAATAATATCTAAAAAAGAAAGAAAATTTTAATAATATTCCTGTCAGAAATCACCTTGGAAATTTCTCTGTCAGCTTTTCTGTTTGAAATGAGTTCCAGTAAGACAAATTCTCAAGATTCCAGCATCAAGAAAGAACTTCAGTCTCTGATATCTACAATCCAGCAACTTACTACCAAGATGGATAAACTGGATACTAAAATAGATACCTTCATAGAAAAAACTACAAAACAAATAGACTTGTTACATATAGACTTGCAACAACAGAAGACTCAAATTACAGGCATAGAAGAGACTGTAAATGACATGGAAAATAGAATCCAAGAAGAGGAAATCAACATTGAGTTTTTGCTAAAACAAAATACACATCTACAAACAAAGCTTGATGACCTGGAAAATAGATCTAGGCGTAATAACATTAGGATTTTTGGACTGCCAGAAAATATTGAATGTAACAATATTACTTCTTTTTTAAATACATGGTTCCCTAAAACTTTAGACTTGCCAGAAGCATTTTCTTTTGGTATCGAAAGAGCCCATAGAT
Source organism: Protopterus annectens (assembly GCF_019279795.1). NCBI lineage: Eukaryota > Metazoa > Chordata > Ceratodontiformes > Protopteridae > Protopterus > Protopterus annectens. The sequence continues at coordinate 64,536,569 of NC_056743.1, read as the reverse complement.
CTATAGCTAATACTAACCCTAACAAAAAGTATCCTAGATCAGTTATAGTTAGATTTCTATAATCTTTTGATAAAGAGATGGTACTTAAATCTGCTTGAGCTAAAGCACCTGTTAAAATTAATGAGGCAACTGTGCGTTTTGACAATGACTATTCTTCCTTGGTAATAACTAAAAGAAAAGTTTTTCTGCCATTAATAAGGGAGCTTAAGAAAGCACAGTTTAAAACCTACCTTCTGTTTCCTGCCAAGCTAAAAATCTTCCTTCCTGATGGCCCTAAAATTTTTGAAGACTTAGACTCTGCATTGCTGTTTATCAAAAAAAAATAAGATTTTGGATAAAATAGAGGAAATGGAATGGGCTAGTCCTTCATTAAAGAGGTTGGCAACAGAAGCTTCATGGAAGACTTCAGAGAAGAAAAGAGACTAAAAAACAAATTACTTGTTCTATGTTTTTTCTTTTTTTTCTCTCTCTTTTTTCTTCACTATTAATCTTTTTAAATACAGTTACTGCATTTTCAGAAAGCCACAAATATTCTGAAAAATATTTAATCAAAGTTATTTTCTGTGTACAAAGAACTGTTTTTGTTTCATAATCAGTCAAAATATCTGAGGAACTAATAACAAGCTATCATTCAATATGTTTCTCTTTCTGACAAAGAGAACCAAGGTTAGTAACTTGATACATTTTTTTCTTCTTCTTCTTTTCTTTTATTTTAAATAATGACATTCTTTTTAGATTATGCATTGAGTAAGGGGTGGGGGAGGGCAGGGAGAGAAGTGTAATGAAAATATGATAAATGGAGTAATAACTTATTTATTCCTTGTAAAAAATTATATATGCTGTTTAAATGCTATTGCTAATTATACTTCCTTGATTTTATTGCTTATACTTGTTTACAAATAATCTGTCATGCTTTAATTAATAATAATTAGAACTAATTAGTAGTAAATAATATGTTTCATATCCATCTTTATTAATATAAACAGCAAGTAATATTCCACTGTAGATACATTTTATAGCTTCCTTTTTCATTTTTTTATCTTTTTTCTTACTCTCTTTTTATTTTCTACTCTCTTTTTTTTATGCTCTCTCTCTCTATTTCCTTTCATATTAGTACATTCACATGCTTTTGATCATACTGATACAGTAAATAATAAGGTTTGTATAAAAATTGAATAGGGGCATAAATAATTAGTTCTATTACATATTAATAACTGTGGGCTTAGTTTCACTTTCATAGAGGCTGTAATAACTTGTAAAATACTTTGCGAAGGTTTTGCTCTGTTTAGCTTCATTTATATTGCTAAATGAATGTCAGTCACTTGTTTTTGTCAAAAAGTTCCCGCCAGAATGTTAAGGGAGACAATTTGGGATGTGGGTTACCTCGTGAATAGTGTCCTCGAGTTGTTTTAAAAGCTTCAACACTCAGAATTCACGCAGAGAAGCTGAATACAGTCAATTTGAACTTTGACCCCTGAATTCACACTGACACATCACAGATTTAAGAAGAACACTCTACCAGGAAGTAGAACTGCTGCAAATGTGACTCTGCGATGGAAAATGAACTCTATAACATTTAAATGTGAGATATTTTTTATAACTACTTATTTATTCATGTTATAATTTATAAAATATGAAAGTTATAATGATTTTAAATGATTCAGTATCCCATAGTAAGCGAATGTGATATTTTAGAAGGCATAGAAAGTGAAACATTTATACATACGTTTTTGAAAGTTTACTTGACTGCAACATATTAATGCATGTAAAAACCTATGATTTAAACATATACATTGCTATAATTCATTTGATTTATCTGACTGACAAGTATAAATATCTTTATGACTCTATCTTAGAAGAAGTTGTCATGTGACATATTTTAAAGCAGCAGTTCAGATATATAAAATACAGATGGCTTTCTACACAATAATGCAAGTATATCTGAGAATTTACATAGCTATGCAGTATGATTTATAACCATTTCTATAAATATAATATTTTATTTTACTGGCAATAATAAGTATGAGGAAAAAGCTTTGATAGAAGTAATTTAAAGTCTTCTGGAAGCTGTCAACTGCATTTCTATGACAGAAAATAGGTACATCTTAACATATGTAATGTCTGAACCATAATAGCCTAAGTTATTGATTTTAAATGAACATCAGAACTTATTTTTACAAACTTTGAATAAATTAATATGTAGATATGCCCTCTTTTTTTTTTTTCTTCTCTCTCTCTCTCTCCCTCTCTCACTTCTTTTATTTCTCTCTCTCTTCTTGGTTCCTAATATCAAGTTTATTTGAATGCTATTTGATTATAAATGTATTATATTAAATAGATGTACATAGCAGTATGAATTGTTTTTAAAAGTTTCTATTTGTTTATATGATGCTGATTTATCAAGTGTGTAGCTTTGTCTTACCAGATAATCTAATTGAAAGTTGTTAATTTAAGTTAATAATAACTAGTATTAAATTGATAAGGTGGCAGCTGAGGTACTGCTGCTTAGGGTAGGGGTTAACTTGAGTAGTATGTGCTACTCTAAGTTGGAGTTTTTAACTCCAGGCTGGGTGCAAGGTTTAATCCTCACATTATCTTCTTTTGTTCACTGTTGTGTGTATATAGTTCTGACATCCACAATACATTTTGTAAGCTCATTGTCACTACAAACAAAATTGAATTTTATACAAAATCCCATAAGAGATTCAATAAATACAGCTATATTTAAAGGTACACCTAAAGGAGGAGGTATAACATTATTTTAATTGTTATTTTGATTTTAAGTTTTATATGTTTTAAAAATGCCAAATGACTTCTCTAAAAGGAATTTCTTTAAACATTAATGGACTGAATAACCCATGTAAAAGGGCAAGCTTAATAAGATACATTAATTTACATAAGGCCAATTTAGTATTCCTTCAAGAAACACATCTCCTGAAAGAAGATATTGATAAATTAGCCACAAATAAATATACAGTATTGGTTAGTTCAGAGCACACACAGAAAAAAAGAGGAGTGGCTATTTTATGGAATAAAAGTATGCCCATTCCTAAAACTATTAAGTCTTATCAAGATGATAAAGGAATGTTTTGTATGATTACAATACAAATTAATGGAAAGACTTATACATTAATCAATGTATATTGGATACCAGGAATTGGTATTAATACAGTGAAATACCATCTTGATAAGATCATATCATTTTCTATAGGAGACATTATTTTGGCAGGTGACTTTAATTGTATCCTACATGAAAATGATACTACTACTATAGGAAAAGGAAAATTACATCTAATGCAAAACATTTAAAGGATTTTGTTAATTCTTATCATTTAAATGATATTAATAATCAGATAGACTCAAAATCATTACCATACACCTTTTTTTCTAACAGATATAAAACTTATTCAAAAATAGATAGAGTCTTTATTTCTAACCAGATGGTAACAGAATTAATTAACTCTAAAATCATTTCATGTCCTATATCTGATCATAATTCAATTGTTTTTGAGTTCATGATAAAAAATACTTACAATGTTCAGATCAAAAGGATACCAGCATACTTAACTCAACTAAAAGACTATAAAGAATATATACTTTCAGAAGTACAACATTTTTTAGACATAAATAATACTCCTGAAGTTTCCATTGTTTATGTTTCGTATGCTTTAAAATCCTCTCTATATGGACAAAGTATCAGATGATATAATAATAAAAGGAAATCTTGGGATAAGGAATTGTTAGATATTCAAAGTAAATTCGACTCTTATAAACATAATAATAAAGAAAATATTATGGACAAGAAAGTAAGTGAAGAAATAAACAAACTAAATGAGAAATACAAAGAAATTTTAACCCATAAAGTTAAAATAACTTTAGAGAAATACAAGTTTTTGTCTTACTCAATAAGCCCCAAATACTTACATAGACTTAAAAACAAAACAAAAAGGTTGAATAAGCAAAATCATATCAAAGAAATTTTTCTCTAAGGAAAAGAAGAATGTTTCTAGTCTACCAGAAATATTAGATGAATTTAGAAATCACTTTTACAAAATTAATCATAATAACATTAACATGGAACCTAAAGATAAAATAAAGGAATTTATAACTACGAACATGAATAAAAAACTTAATAAACAACAGATTAAACTATTGGATAAAAGTATTTCATATACAGAGGTTGTTACACAAATAAACAAGCTTAAATCAAACAAAGTACCAGGTAATGATGGTATTATACCAGAGATATATAAAATTCTTTCTAAAAGTACATACTCATTAATACATAAGGTTTTTATTTTGGCCCAAAATGAGCTAATAACCCCCCCATCTTGGCAATACACATTTATTTCACCAATTTTAAAACCCAATAAAGACCCAACTAGATGTACTTCATATAGACCCATTTCATTACTTAATGTTGATTATAAAATGTTTATGAGTATTTTTGCTGATAGATTGAAGACAATCATCCCAGGCATTATAGATATAGATCAGACAGGCTTCATTGTAAATAGAAACACTTTTGATAATATTAGGAGGACTCTAACATTAATTGATTTTGCAAATAGGAGAAAGAAAGATGTAACACTTATTAGTCTTGATATAAGTTCAGCATTTGATTCAGTAAGTTGGGACTACTTGTTTACCTTACTGAAGTGCACAAACTTCTCGGATGCATTTGTAAATCTAATTGAGCATCTATACAAAGGAGCATTGGCTTACATTAAGATAGGAACATATGTCTCACAAAAAATACCCATTTTAAAGGTACAAAACAAGGGTGTCCACTCTCTCCATTATTATTCACTTTAATAATGGAGCCTTGGGCTAATCTGATCAGAAATAGTACTGATATAGAGGGATTTGAAATAGATGAAAATACAACATCTAAAATTCAACTTTTTGCAGATGATGTTCTAATTACATCAGCAGGATCTAATTCTTCTATGCAGTCTCTATTTGATAAAATGATGAATTTTAAAAGTATTTCTGATTTAATATTCAATGAAGAAAAAACTAAAATACTACCTATATATACACGAAAAAATGTTCTCATTAGTGATTTTAGTAAATATGTACCCAATTCAGGTCAGATAACTTATCTAGGTATAATATTAACTAAAGATATTAAATCTATTATACATAATAATTATAATACCTGTCTTCTTAATATACAAAATCTTTTCAATACCTGGAATAATATATTTTTTACTATGGAAGAGAGACTTACAATTATTAAAATGATAATATTCCCCAAGATATTATACTTAATACAATCAATAATACTCCCACCTACAAAAATAATTATCAAGAAATTGAATACACTAATGTTAAATTTCCTATGGGCACCTAATAGACCTAGGATTGCAGTAAAGAAACATACTAATAGCTGGTCTCAAGGGGGTATTTCTTTTCCGGACTTTAACTTATATACTATTTCTTCCATTGTAAAAGTTATTACTTTGTTAATAGATCAGTCATATGTTGCAAAATGGAAAGATTACTGGGAACTAAGTAGTATTCACTTCATGAAAATCTCCTTAACACATAAAAATATGATTGTAAATAACTCCATGCTATGGTTACTAAAAGAATTTTGTATTTCACCTATTACACCAAAATATATAGTTAGTTATCCATTAAACATTATTATTAGTTATCGTAATTTTATATTCATACATCCTAAATATAAGGAATGGAATTTTATTATATTCCCTATAATGTATACACGAGGTATGCTTTTGTCATCCACTTCTGAAAGAACTCACTTAGCTACAGATAATGATCTAAAGTACTGGTATCAGTTGCTATCTGATAATAAAGTTAAAAATCTAGACTTCTTAAAACAAGAATTTGATCTGAGAGAAGCTTGTTGGTTAGAAGTGCAGACCTTTAGACAACATCTCATTAATAAAATTGATTTAATGTCTATAACAGTTAAAGAATCTATTCCAATGATTACTTGATATTAAATTTACAACATAAAGTTTCTGATAAAGGTAAGCTTTCATACATACATAAAATTATCAGAGAAGAAACTTTTTACAGTGTAGATACCTACTGGAATTATTTCACTTCCATTAATGGTGACCCACCAAATCAACAAGATAAACAATATATATTGGAATCTGCCTATAAAACTACTTCTTCCATTGTCTGGAGACTTTTTACATGGAAATTTTTACATAGATCCTTTTACACACCTTTGATGATGAATAAAATAAATAATAAAGATAATCTATGTAAAAGATGTAATGTAGAAATTAATGCTGACTGGGCTCATATGTTTTATGACTGTATAAAATTGAAAGAATATTGGAAGTCAATCAATGATTTTTGCAGGCTCTTTTACAGATAATTTCATTATTTCTAAATCTCTTATATTATTCAACACTCCTGTACCTCAAAGTGTTAAAAGGTTAAGCTTCCCTTGTTATGGTCTATTCTAGCAGTGGCTAGAAAAATAATAACCAGAAATTGGATTTCAGATACACCTCCTTCGTTCAATGAATTTAAAAATGTTATGACTATAGTGTGCCATATGGAATTGATGACAATAAAATCAAGAACTACTAGAAAAACATCTTATTATATTATATGGGATACTTTACAAAACTTGTTAAAAAAATCTTAACTTCAATACCATGGTATTTTAGTTTAATTGATTGATTTGATTGTAGTGGATGTCTTTGTAAATACTTTGGTTATTTTATTGATTGTTATAATCATATCTATTTTAATTACTTGTATAAAATTGTTATGATATTTCTCTTGTATGTTAAAAACAATAAACTTGTTTTAAAAAAAAAAAAGAAACTGCTGAGAGGTGATTGCCCATTGCCAAAGTCTGAGTGCCTCTCGACACAGGGGATAGGACTTGGTTCCGCCTTGCTTGTTGATATACCACACTATGGACATATTGTCCATTTGGATTGCAATAGTTCCCAGGGGAAGAGAGTCTTGGAGGGCTTGCAACGTTAAAAGCACTTACGTGCAGGTGGCTTTCGAAAGGTTGCCAAGTGCCATGGACCATCCTGCCCTGAAAATGCCCCCCCACCTGATCAGGGAGGCATCCGATGTCACTGTGGCGACCGGGGGAGGAGGAACAAAGGGTCTGCCTTGATGGACTTGAGGGGACAATATCCACCAGGACAGATGACATTTGCAAGTTGGAGTTATCATTATTTTGTGGTGCATAGGGAGTTGCTGAAAGGACCATTGGGCGAAAAGCATCCACTGTAGAAGACGCATGTAAAAACGTGCAAGAGGAAGAAGTGTTATGGCGGCCGCCATAAGACCCAATACTTTCAGGACATACCTGGCCTGAATTTTGTCACTCTGAAGAACATGGACATGGTTTTGAATATCTAAGACCCTTTGATCTGTTAACTTTGCTGAAAGTCGTACGGTGTTCAAGTTGTCACCTATAAAGGTAATAGACTGACAAGGCGACAAGGCAAACTTTTCAAAATTTATAGAGATTCCTAGCCCTCTGCAAATGTGAATGGTGTAAGCTCTGGCTTGGAGAAGTTGATGCCTGGTGGTGGCAGTGAGGAGCCAGTCATCTAGATATGGAAACACCTGGAATCCTTGCCATCTCAGGTGAGCCATAACTGCTGCCATACATTTGGTGAACACTCTGGGGGCTGTAGTGAGACCAAAGGGCAGGGCTCTGAATTGGTAGTGACTGGCCCCCAGCCGAAAGCAGAGAAACCTTCTGGAGCGTCTGTGAATTTTGATGTGATAGTACGCATCCTGGAGGTCCATGGAGCACATCCAATTGTCCTTGCCCAGAAAGGGTAGAATGGACTGTAGCGTGACCATCTGGAATCTTGTTCTCTTTACAAACTTGTTTAGTTCGCTGAGATCTAATATTGGTCTCCAGTCCCCTGTCTTTTTCGGTACCAAAAAGATCCTTGAGTAGATTCCGGATCCTAGTCGGTCTGCTGGGACTGGCTGGATGGCTCTTTTTGCTAGCAGTTTTGATATCTCTGGTACTGCTAGTTCCCTTAGACTGGGTGGAACATCTGGAAGGGTTCCCTTTTGCTGAACTGGGGTTTGGATAAAGGGAATTTTGTAACCCTCGGATATGATCGACTGTACCCATTTGTCTTGAGTAAGGGAAAGCCAGACTTTTGGGTACAGCGACAATCTTCCCCTGACAGCCTCCGAAGGTGGACAATCAGGCAACATCTCAGGGATGCTGGAAGGGTTTGTCAGAGAGAGGCTCCCTGCTACTCTGGTTCTGCGGACCCCCTCTGCCCCTAGGGTGGCATCTGTTGTTGTTACCCCCTCTGCCTCTGGGGGTAAACTGACCTCTTGCATCAGGCATGACTCCTTGAGATTTGCAGAACCACATTTTCCCACCCTTCTGACCCTTAGGATATGGTCTTGAAGGGGTGGAGAAATGGACTCCTATGGCAGAAAGAGTCTTGCCATCTTGTTCGCATCTGGTCAAGGTGTCTTTCACTTGAGGTCCGAACAAAGCTGAACCATCAAAAGGAGAATTTGTGAAGGATGCCTTGAAAGGGTCCACGAAATTACACAGCCGCATCCAAGCGTGACACCTTAAGGCCACTCCTGTGCCCGTGGCCCTACTCGCTCCATCGGCTGCATATGAAATTAGATGCATGGAGGAGTTAACAATTGAGTTTAGGGTTCCAAGCTGTGAGTTTATTTTATCCTGGGACCCAGCAGCTGACGGATCCTGTAAGACTTCTCCCAACTCTTTGAGAATATCTCTCTGAAGGCGGGTGAAGTGACACAAGTAATTCAGCGACTGCATGGCAAAGGTCGCTGAAGAAAACAGCCGCTTACCGTACCTATCCATGATCCTAGAATCCTTATTAGGAGGATGGATAGGTACTGAAGGATCAGCTAGTTCCTTCTTGGTGGCTGCAGCCACCACCATGGCATCTGCCGGTACACCTTTTGTTAAAAATTGTTTGTCAACTGGTGCTGTGATGAATTTAGATGGCCTCCGCGGGGTGGGTTCCACCGAATCTGGGGCCGACCACAGCTTCTGAGCCACTACTTCCATAACGAGGTCGAAAGGCAGAGACACCCAGGAGGTGGAGGGTCGAGAACCAAACGCCTCCAGGTACACCGACTCGTCCTCGGAAGGATTACGGGAAGACCAGTTCCCCCTCTGCTTTAGGATTTCTAGGATGTCTGAGAAAGAGACATCCTCAGAGGGGGACTTTGGGGATCCCTCTGACTCATCCAAGTCGGTGTCAGATGTAATGGACTCAGGGCAGTCCACATGCTTCCTCTTACATGTCCTCTTATGCGGAGGCTCTGCTGACAGGTCAGGAGAAGCCTCAGAAGAGGAAGATATTCCCAGTGGGGAAACCTGAGGCATTGGATCTCTTGGTCTGGGAGCAAGAGAGTGGGAAGAGACATCAGCAGGCACTGTAGTGGGAGGAGCTGATGGAGCTGACCGTTGACTATGCCCTGGGGCTAGTACACTCCTCATCACCTCGAAGGCTCCCCTATCAGAAAGGCCAGAGGGCTCTTGCTCCGAAGAGTAGGAACCCCAGGCCGCATCAACAGGGAAGGCTCCGAGGCTGATGTCAGGGCCGAGCTCACCAGCGCCGATGCTCCGAGAGGGAGAACTGGGTCGGACAAAGGTCTGATGCCACTCGCCCCCTCGGAGTCGACGAGAGAGACCAGGCACCCAGATCCATCCAGTGAAGGCATCAAGGAGGAGATCGGAGCAGATGATGAAGAAGCCGAAGGGGGAGTTATCGGCTTCGACGCCACAACAGCCACGGCTCCGAGGAGCTCCGGCTCTGAACTCTGAGGGAGAGTTGGAGGAAAAATAGGTGGAGTCGAAATAGCTACCATCTGATGAGATGGGCTACAGATCATTTGGGCCAATGCCTGAGACTTTAACAGCCTACTTACCACTCTCTCAAGGTCGTGGTCTTAAAGCCTGGATGATCGAGAAGATCAGCTCCTATGGCTCCGCTCCGAGAGCAGGGGGGATGTCGGAGCTGCATGGATGGACTCCAACGAAGGGGATCTTGACCTCTTCTTAGATATGGATGGAGCCAAAGGAGCCGAAGACATGTCGGCTCCAGCCAGAGCCGACCGTGAATGCATGGACTCAGAGGTATCAGCACCGAGTGGGGCCGAGACAGGAATCTGTGACTCAGAAGGATCGGCTCCAGCCGGAGCCGATCCAGGCACAGACAAAGAGCCAGCAGCCGAAGGCTTAGTACTCGGAGCTGACAGTTTTGCTGGTTTCGAAGGCCTCCCCGACACAGACTTAGTTGGGGAGCCCTCGGGCTTTAAAAAGCCCCTCAATATTAGTTTGTTCCTGCGCTCCTGCAGGACTCTTGGACTGAATGCATGACACACAGAACAAGAGTCCTGCAGGTGCAGGAGTCCCAGGCAGTAAACACAAGAAGTGTGACCGTCTGTCAGAGACATTTTCTGACAGCACGAGTCACACTTCTTAAAGCCTGAGACCTTAGTTTTGGTTCCTTCGACATAACAGTGTCGAGGGAGCACAAAAGGAAAGAGAAACACACACACACACACACACACACACACACACACACACACACACACACACACACACACACACACACACACACACACAAACACACACACACACACACACAACACTCAAAAAACAATAAAAATATTAATTGGGATACTGACACACCCAAACACTACACAGGATCCCTAAGAATAATTAGGAAAGGGGCAGGCTTAAGGCCAAACCTAAGAGTGGAGGGGGGGGGTATAAGGGGAAAAAAAAGGAAAGGTATTAACAGGAATAGGATTAAAAGTAGATGTTAACTACTAAAAAACAACTGGGTGAAAAACTAACCAAAAGGGGTGACTGAAAACTATGTATTCAAAAGACTTACTAGGAGCCGGTAAAAAAATGCACCTCGCAAGCGAAAGTGGCAAACGAGATCTGGGGAGTTATTGCCTAGCATCATGGGATATAGGGTTGCCTCGAGCCGGTAAAATAAGCTCTCGAGCTTTAGTAAGTGGCCGAGTCGGAGCCGAGGATTGGCTCCGAACCCATCCAGCAAGAATGAAGGTGAGATTGACAACTTAACATCAAAAATTATGTTACAAAGATTTTAAATTAAATACAGTGAAATCAGAGACAACAGCAGGAACAAGAAAATGCTACAATTGTTCCTGTTGTAATGACCTATATGAAGGTACAGATTATTTTAAACACCCCACCACGGGAGAAGTATTTACAATGAAAGCATTGACAAATTGCAATATGGTGCAAGTGGTATATTTGGCAACTTGCACATTATGTTCATCGTTCTATGTTGGTAAGACAACTAGGAAGCTTAAGGAAAGGATTATAGAGCATAAATCTGACATAAGAAGGAGTGTTATAACAAATGCACTAAGTAAACATATTCAAGACAAGGGAGAGCAGCATACTTTTAAATTTAGGATATTGGATATAGTACGAACAGGTCTAAGAAAAGGGGATATGAATAATTTATTAGAACTTAAAGAGTTTGAATGGATAGTTAGATTGCAGGCAGACTGTTTTCCTGGTTTGAATAATGCCATTAGTTTAAAGCCAGTTTTGACTAAAAGACGTAGAGAGAAGTTGTGAATTGTTATAAAATGTAAATATAATATTTATTTGCTTTGCTGTATAAGTGAATTGGTATTAGAAATGTTTAATAAGTTAATACTTCATTTTTGTATATTTAAATGTGTTTTAAAAGTTTTTTATGTATTTTTTTTAAGAATTGATTGCTGAATGAGTAAAGGGGTGGGCTGAAGCATGTGATTTTATTTTAATCTCCTATTTAAATGCTGAATGTGCTCATTTTATTTGTACTGATGAAGGGTGTGAGACCCGAAAGCTTTATAATAAACTTTTTGGTGTGTTTATAATAGTTTGTAATATTCTGACAGTGACACCATTATTGTCTATTTAGTGTTTGGATATTGGTGTTTGCTGTTAACACCGCATGTGATAAGGAGAGCTTCAGCCGACCTGTGATAGACTTGTGATAGACGTGGTGTCATGGTGGCTGTGGTGATTATAATAATGGAATTGTCTAATAAAGAACCGAATGGTCCAGTGAGAAAATTACTACAACTGCACGATAATCCACTATTGAATTTCGAGATGGGAGTGGATCCTACTCAGGTAGAAATGGATAAGACAACTGTAGATTTTAAAGAACTTTTAATAAAATTAGAGAAGAAAGTTCAATCTTTTAAACAGTTGCAATGGCAAAGAATGAGCATTCAGGCCTATTTAAAACTAGGTATAGTGCCCAGAGGCTTAAGAATAATAAAAATGCCCTCCTATGCTAACACTTACAGTGACTTACTGGTACAATGGCAACAATTAAATCTGAAACTAGGGGCAGACTATATGAATTTAATGAATACTTTCTTTGAACCCATAGAAAGTAAATTGCTTGAGGAGATAGATGCGCTTGAAAATGTTATAATTGACATGCCATGTTATCATGAATCATCATATTTGTATCAAAGTTTTCTGTACCGTATTAGTGCTCTTGATGTGAAGTTGCAACAAAGGAAAAAGAATAAGTTGAAAAGAGACATTGATGATTTTAAGTGTAACCGCATCTTCTCATGGCCCAGAGAAGACGCCAAACATTTTGTTCATAAAAATGTGGCACAAAATGTAAATGGCAATAAAAAATCTAACTATTTAGATCAGTTAGATATCTTTGAAGCAATAAGGGAAACGTCTGTTCAAGCAACTAATAGAAATGTTTCAGTTAAAAATGATGCTATATCGCATATTTCAGTTACAGACTTTGTACCTTTAAATGATAAACGTGACGCTACGCAGAACGTATTGGCAAATGCTTTGGAAACCAAGAAGGATCCAGCAGTGCACGCCAAAGTTAGAGACGCTAAAGCAATGTCTGAATCGAATAATGAAAGTGGTAGGAAGAATAACCAAAGAGAGATAACTTCTTTTTCTCTCTTTTGCTTAAAACAGCCGGAGAAAGTAATGCCACAACCGGCAACAAAGACTTTTCAGCAGCACCAACAAATGCAACAAACTACTGCTATGGGGAAAAGGAAATACAGCAGTCCGCTTACCCAGAACAAAATAATCAACGGTGCTGAAAATCTTTAAAGGTACTGTTAATCTATCTAACATTCAATTAACTGAAGCGCATTTGTCGCTTTTGAATAAAGGCATGAAATTTATTCCAAATGCTGCGGATAATGTTGTACAAGCTATTACAGATTTTAAACTTTTTTTAAGACAGATTAGTTTAAAAATGCTTTTCAAAAATGATAATGTGAATATGTTAGATAGATGTAAGAGATTAAGTGTGTTTTCACCAGACTTGTGCCCTATTCTAGTGGCTTTCTCTAATATCGTAGAACATACACTACGGAAATATTATAGTAAAAATATGGTAAAAAGTAGATACAATATAACATACTTAGAATATTTAGCTTTAAAGGATCTACAAACTTGTGATCGAATAATTGTAAAGCAAGCAGATAAAGGGGGTGGGGTGGTTATAATGGTCAAGGAAATGTATCTTGAAAATTTTAAGCAACTTCTTGGTGAAGAGGATGTTTTTAAGAAAATAACTTTTCTGGAGGTACAGCAACAGATTGTAGTAGTTAATTGGCTATATATGAGCTACAACTTAATGATGATTTGAGTATTGATTTGTTTAACTATTTGACTGTCCCTTGTCCTAGGATCCCCCAGATTTATGGTATTCAAAATCCATAAAGATCTTGAAAATGCACCACTGAGACCCATAGTATCAGGTGGTGGATGGATTACGGAACCTATTTCTAAATATTTGCAGAATGTACTGGGGAAATATATGGAAAAATGTTCCACAGTACTTAAGGATACTAATGATTTTTTAGATACCCTATATAATTGGTGTAATCTCTATGAGCCAAAAGAATATGTAATGGTAACCCTTGATACAACATCATTATTTACCGTTATACCCAATACGTATGGTATGGAAGCGGTACGTACATTTTTGATTGAGGAAATAAAAATGTGTGGAAGGGAAATAGAAAATATCTGCATACTTCTTGAGATAGTGTTATCACATAATGTATTTATATTTGATGGAGAACCATACTTGCAGCTAACTGGGGTAGCGATGGGTACCCCAGTTGCTAACATATATGCAAACCTAGTTTTGTATGAATGGGAGAAAGAGGCAATATTGAATAAAGATTTTCAACTAAATGAGAAAATACTTCTTTATAAGAGGTTTGTAGATGATTGTTTCTTGTTATGGGGTGGTTCTCAATTAGAGTTAAATTAATATTTACAATATCTAAATACATCAACACATTTTCTGAAGTTTAAAATGGAGGCATCAAATATTAACATAAATTATTTGGATGTGCGTTTGTTTAAAAATGGAAGTCTATTAGAATTCACAGTACATAGGAAAGAGGTAGATGCCTCAAGATATATAAATAGAAGTAGTATGCATGCCCCCCACACTTTTAAGGGAATAATTAATTTGCAATTTATAAGAATAAGTAAATTGAATACAGTTGAGGGTTACTTTAAAGAACAAGTAAATAACATGAAGCAAGAATTTTATAATAATGGCTATTCTGAACGAATTATAAATATGGCATATGAAGAGGTGTTAAAAGAAAGGGCTGATAGATACAGGCCAATATTAAGAGGGGGACTTATAAAAAATCAGGACAATATAAATAAAAGTAATAATGTGGTTAGATATCTCACTACTTATAATCGAAATACTTGTAATGTTTGTAGAATAATAGAAAGACATTGGCCTATATTAATGGCCATGCCAGAAATAGTTAAAATAGTGGGAGAAAGGCCAAGATATGCATATAGGAATTCACAAACATTAAAACAAAAATTATGTTACAAAGATTTTAAATTAAATACAGTGAAATCAGAGACAACAGCAGGAACAAGAAAATGTTACAATTGTTCCTGTTGTAATGACCTATATGAAGGTACAGATTATTTTAAACACCCCATCTCGGGAGAAGTATTTACAATGAAAGCATTGACAAATTGCAATATGGTGCAAGTGGTATATTTGGCAACTTGCACATTATGTTCATCGTTCTATGTTGGTAAGACAACTAGGAAGCTTAAGGAAAGGATTATAGAGCATAAATCTGACATAAGAAGGAGTGTTATAACAAATGCACTAAGTAAACATATTCAAGACAAGGGAGAACAGCATACTTTTAAATTTAGGATATTGGATATAGTACGAACAGGTCTAAGAAAAGGGGATATGAATAATTTATTAGGACTTAGAGTTTGAATAGATGGTTAGATTGCAGGCAGACTGTTTTCCTGGTTTGAATAATGCCATTAGTTTAAAGCCAGTTTTGACTAAAAGACGTAGAGAGAAGTTGTGAATTGTTATAAAATGTAAATATAATATTTATTTGCTTTGCTGCATAAGTGAATTGGTATTAGAAATGTTTAATAAGTTAATACTTCATTGTTGTATATTTAAATGTGTTTTAAAAGTTTTTTATGTATTTTTTTTAAGAATTGATTGCTGAATGAGTAAAGGGGTGGGCTGAAGCATGTGATTTTATTTTAATCTCCTATTTAAATGCTGAATGTGCTCATTTTATTTGTACTGATGAAGGGTGTGAGACCTGAAAGCTTTATAATAAACTTTTTGGTGTGTTTATAATAGTTTGTAATATTCTGACAGTGACACCATTATTGTCTGTTTATTTTTAACTATGCAATGAAGTACACTGAAGTTATCTCATTATATAAGACTAAATCTAAAGTTATATATAGGGAGCTAGTAATATTCTTTTCCAGAGAAGGGATACCTAATGAAATATTCACTGTTCAGGAGACATTATTTATGCTTTGAACGATGCATTAACTGTGCTAATGTTTTAAGGTCACACAATTAAAAACAAAATTTCACTGTACAGTCCTTGGATGGATAAATGGTGTTTGTCAACCAAACATTAAAGTCCATGCTGAAAACATATATTGAGTAAAATGACAAAAAAAAAAAAAAAAAAACTGGGACCAGTTAATATCATACTAGATGTTTGTTATTAGATAAGGACAACAAGCCTTGGCAGGATTTATCCATTTTGAGTTGATACATGGCAAATACCCCTGCAATTGTTAGATATTTCCAGAGAAGTTTAAAAAAAAAGAAACAAATCCTATTTAAAAATGACTTAGTAAACTATATCACCATATGAGATAGGTAGAAAGTGTTAATACCCATGATCTCAGAACAATAGTCCAGGAACACACAGAAAAAGCCATAGGTACACAACAATGAATGTATGAGACAAATGCAAGGACCAGGGTATTTAAAGCAGAAGATTAGGTATAAGTTTTGTCCCATCCACAGAAAACAACATTTTGTCAAAGTAGAAATGGCAGGGACAATTTGAAATAATACAAAACTTAATAAAGGCAAACTGCATAGTAAGATAAACTGGTAAGAAAAGATGACAAAGCATAACATCAACTGTCTGAAATAATGGAAGGAAATACAAATACACAGTTTATCAGCAGATACTAATAATGCATAATTCATACTGCAAGGTAATAATTGCATTAACGCCTACACCAAATTAAAACACAGACTCCTGATTAAGTGTGCAAACTTTGGATCCTGTTCAACTGTCACAATCCTCCTTATATGTGGATAATGTCTTGCATTAAAAAAAACAGTGGATAAAAATTATAGATTGTAAAGTCAACTTCCACCTATAAATTTTAAAGGTATATTCCTCACCTCGTAACAGAAAGTTTAGAGTCTAGTATACCAATCGTAAGTAACTAGCAAAGCTATTCTTCACTTAATGCCTGTATGCTAGGTACAGTTTGCCATACAAAAGCTTATAATTAATAGAAAATAACCAATCTTCTCCAATCTAGTATCATAAGTAACATTTTTAACTTCAACAAATCATTTTTAAACTTGCATAATATTCTTTTGAGGATGTAATGCAAAGCAGGAAGTTGTATTCCATTATTGGTTTCACATAAACCATGTATGGCCTATTCATGAAATCAATATCCTTACTAATACAGTTTTTAAAAATTAATACAAGTACTCTCATGGCATTAGATTTAGACATTTGCAGTGGATTCTTGCTACACAGTGAAACCAAGATCTTTATTATAAGATCTTATTATAAAACATGAAGATAATAAACTGAAGTGTCTCAAGCTTAACAAATATTAATTGACCATTTGACCCGATCCCATATGTACACATACATGGTTTAAAATAAACTTGTGACCTGATTTTATCCAGTTGTCCAAACTTGAAGAAAAATCATTTTTGATTTTAACCCTATAAATAAATTTGAATTTTGAAATGGTGGCTTTCAGACTGGTTTCCACCTACATGCTAAACAATTTTACTACATTGTTGAAGAATGCTGGCAAAAGAAAAAAAAGAACATTTTTTCAGAAACTGCTACCTATGTAAAACTGAGAGTGGAATATAGTGCTGCTTCTAAAACTCAAAACCTGCGACACTGAAAAGGAAGTTCATTGTTGTATACATCAGAAAAGTAAATCGTTGACTAAAAACTTGCTGAAATTTGTTTTGAAGTTACAGACTGCATGTAATGAAAAAGTAAATATAACAATTTGCACTGTGTTCCCTAATACCAGAAAGGTGCATACATTTTTAGGTTGCATGTGACTGATTAGCTGCTCTAAACAGAGTTCATAAGCTTCTCCTTGTCAAACTCAAATCAGCAAATCTTTCAAATCTGGACTCTAAGATCAAAGTAAGTTAATGACAACTAGTGTAAAATGTTTCTAGCAAAGTGATATATTAAAAAATTATTGAAAGCTTGTTTAATGAAGCTCTGCATAATGAATATACTGAACTAGTGAAAGGAACATGGGAAATTTTGTTGCAACATAAAATGTTTTTTCAAGAATAATGGTGAAAGAAGTAAAACTGCAAAGGCTGCTGGAGGGAAGGGAAGAGAATGTTTTTAAGCATACATACATACATATATTTGCTCTAGCAATAAAATGTTTCTTCAAACACCTTTATGGAATTATGACTTGTGAGATAGGCAAATTTACATTCATATTTATTTATTTATTTACATTTGTTGACTGGGAAAATCCAACTGGGCACGGGTCCTTTTTCAGCGGAGGCCCGGGGAGAAAAGCTCCACAATAAAAACAACAATTAAAAACAGTTAATTACAAGTTACAAGAAATATAGGTAGGTTTTGTTTAACAATAGTAGTAAACAGTTATAGTTTTATAAAAGTAATCAAACTATATTAGCTTAACAAACATTATGCTTCACATATATTGCTATATATCATATAATCTAAACAACATTACATAAAATTATTAAATTCCTGCCTTTTTTAAACAAGAAACATCTTTAGTAAACCATCACTTAGTACAAAGGCAGTCATTCATTTATATAAATGAAAACAAGCCACACCAACCTAATTCCAAGCATTTTATATCACAAACTATACTGACACATTCCCAGTTGCAAACATTATATATTACTTGTAATCTACCCAAGCTTTCTCACTCAGACATTACAAATTTCATTTAAGTATTGGTGCCTTTTAAACCTCATTCCTCCCTTGTATGTATTTTTCCCACAATTCCCATTTTCGTATGCAGTTTGCTCCTACCCTTTTCTAAAGATCTCAATTCCAGTTGTTTTATCTCTGTTACTATATTCACTGCTTCTAGTATAGTTGGTTTAGATTTTAATTTCCATTTTCTAGCAATTTCTTCTTTGGCAGCCACCATTATTAGACAGAGCAAGGCCTTATCATGTCTAGGCAATTCCAATTCTGTATCATAGCTCAGAAGAATCATCTCCCTCATCAGACCAATCTGCCCACCCAGCATCTCTGACAGTGCATTCCACAGGGAATCCTTAAAGTCTACCAACTCACCGCACTCCCATTAAATATGTTCCAAATTACCTCTTTCTTCTCATTCACATCTCCAACATTTGCTGTCTGCCTGAGGAAAAATTATCTGGAGTCTACTTGGGGTATAAAACATTTATGTAAACATTTCCAAGCAAAAATCCTAAATCTTCTAGATTTTGTTGCATATTTGGGAGACAGACATATATATATATATCCTCCCATTGCTTCTTTGTGATTTGCTTATCCAGTCTCTCTTCCCAATCCTTTCTAACCTCCTCTGATTGATTTTTATAGTTATCTTGTAATATTTTATATGCTCTACTAATTATTTCTTTTTTTAATGACAGCTTCTCTTCTAGATTATGTTAAAATGCTACCAGTGCTGGTCTTTCATTTAGGACCCTTCTATTTCTTTCTCTTTGCCTATATTCTGATATCAGTCCTGGCTAGGGAAGGCAATCTCTAACCTGCAGTCCAAATAAAATCTTGGCATCTCCCATTCTATCACCTTTCCCTCTCTAGTTATTTGCTCCCAGTACCTTGGTTTCTTTGCCAGTTTTCTCCAATAAATTCCAGCCCCCTCTTGCCTATAATCTGTATCCTTAATTGCAGTCACCCCTATCAACAGAATCTCCTTTCTCCATTCCCATGTTGGTTTAGGTCTTGGAATACTTTGTGACACTTTATGGATATGATATTCTGTATGATTATTCTTATTCTCCTTAAAGGTCTACAACCAAAATCCCAGTCTCTCCTCGTTTCTTGAGCTTTCCCCCTGTTTCATCATCATCCCTTTCCACTTTGAAATATGGTTTTCTGCTTGTGCTATGTATAGGAGTCTTAACTGTTTAGCTTTGAAATACCCCTTCAAACTGGATAATTCCAATCTGCCCTGTTCTACTGGAAGAATCAGCTTATCCCACTTGACAGTTGTTGTCATCCCCTCCCAGATAAAGTCCTTCAGCTCTTTATTAATTGCTATCCACAACTTCTCCTCTGGTTGATAAAAATATGCCTGACCTGTGTATAAGACTAAAGGGACCAAAAACATTTTAACTGCTCATATCTTACTACCCATATCCATATAACAAAGCTTCCATTTTCTCAGTTTTTGTATTATCTTTTGTTTAGTCTCTTCCCACATATCCTTAGATGCCACACTAGAATCATTCTTAATCCATACTCCTGAATACTTCATTTTATCGTGTCCCCATAAATATGGATATTCCTGAATGAGTTAATGTGTCGGTACATAATTTACTGCTATTGCCTTTGTTTTAGCTTCAGTAGTTTTGTATCCTGAAAAGATTTGAAACTGTCTCAAAATGTTCCACAACAGTAATGTCTTTTTCTGGTTCTGTCAGATATAAAATAATATAATCTACAAATAAAGCCAGCTTCTCTTGACTACCATACCAATTATATTCTTGAATTTCGGAGTCCCTTATTTTCTTTGCCAATGGTTCTAAATATAATGCAAATAAGAAAGTGGAAAGAGGACACCCCTGCCTGGTTCCTCTGCTCAGCAGAAATTATCAGACAGGAACCACCCACTTCAGTTTTCACCACTGATCCCTCATATATCCTCATAATCAACCTTATATTTTTTTCAGGAAATGCAAATGTTTCCATTGCCTAGCTCATAAAGTCCCAGCTTACTCTGTGAAATGCTTTCTTTGCCTCAAGGCCCACCAACAACAATGGTATTTTCTTACATTCTGCTTCTATCTGGATCATCAGTATTCTGTTAATGTTCTCAAATGTTTGCCTTCCCTCTGCAAAACCACACTGATCCATATCTATCAGTTTTGGTACTACTTCTGCCATTCACTTAGCCATTATAGACATGAACACTTCATAATCATGGTTTAGTATTGAAATGGGCCTGTGTGAAGCTGGATGTGATGGATCTTGACCCTATTTAGGTATTACAGCTACTACTGCTTTCTTCCAGGATGTTGGTACTTCTCCTACTCTTAAGATACTGTTAAATAAAACCATCCAGATCTTTATCAGTTTTTTCCTCCTAGCTTCCAAACTTCCACAGGAATGCCATCTATTACTGGGGACTTTCCTTTAGATTGGTTATACATCACAATTTTTATCTCATCTTCTCCTATCTTAACAGTTAGTAATTGAGCTTCATCTACCTCTAACCTTGGCATATTTAATTCTTCCATAAACATTTCCATTTGTATGTTTTTTGATTTTCATATTTCTCTGCTTTATAGAGACTCCTATATAATTTCTGAAATATTTCTATTTCTAATACCTCTACAGGATCCCTTGTTACCTTCCTTCTTATAGGCTCCCAAAGTTTGACGATAGCCCTTTCTACTTTCTGTTGCCTGAATCGTTGTGCTAAAAGTATTTGTGCTCTAGTTTTATTATCAAAAACAGTTGCTTGACAGCAATCTTTCTAAGCTTGTACATATTATCGAGGTAATACCTCATTTTCTCCCTAGCATTTTGCAGCTGATCCTCTTCTTGTTCTGTGAGATTCCCCCCTGTTCTGCAATACTTTAACATTTGTCAGTCCCTCTAAATAATTATTGTTACTTCTTAACCATAGCCCTATTTCATTTAATTCCACCATATTTTAATTGTTTAATTCCACCAGATTTTAAACTCTACCTTAACTTTACCCACACCCTAGGTATATTTTCAGAAGAAATTTCTCTCTCTCTCTCTAACATCTCTTGAATAATCTCCACAACCCATGCCTTAAATTCCTCTGTTTTCAACAGATAGGTGGGAAAGTGCCAGTGTCTCATTTTTATTTCATTACCCTGTGCTTTTATTTTAGCTATTATTGGTGCATGATCTGAAATAGTTATTGGCCGAGTATCAAGACCTTCAATTAAATGCACGTGTTCATGTGAAATGTAAATTCTATCTAGACTAGCCCAGTTTTTATATCTTGGGGAATAATATGTAAATTCACCCTGAACTGATATTACTGAATTCACACCTTCCATGCCAAACATTTTCATAAATTTCTTAAAAAAATCTACCCTCCTTTGTTAAAATTTCCTTTCTGGCCCCCCAGACACATCTTCACTGCTGCACATCAAATTCTAGTCCCGACCTATAAGTAATATTCCTTGCTGAAAGCTGAATATTTCTTCCAGGATTTTCTTAAGCTCTATTATAATAGTTTTAAGTGGAATGTGAATACATGCCAATGTAATCCTCCTCCCTTGCCGGTAGCCCCTCAGCACCACTATCTTTTTTATATTGTTCTATCACTATTGGAACTCCTCTTACAATTAATATAAGTACTCCTCTTTTCCTCTGTTCCAGGTAATCTGCTGAATAACCACCCTGAAAACCTTTCTTTATCAAATTCACATGTTCAGTTCTTCCTATGCGTGTCTCCTGTAACACATCTATTTGCACTCTACATTTTTAATATAGTTCACTACTCTTTCTTGTTTGTATTTATCTGTGAGGCCATTCACATTTAAAGCCATTAAGGAAAGTATCATGGTGTTAAAAAAGTTATTATTCCTACCTTTTATATATAACATCTTTTTTGGTAAATGTCTAGTTCCAGCCTTTGTGTTACATGCATACACTGGGAGATTGAACATTTATACAGTTGTTTCTTGTCATATCCATTTGAGCCTATTTCAAATATTATAAAACGTTTTGTTTTATTGAAAGCCCTCAAACAAAACAAACACACCCCCAATACCCCCTAAAACCTATTAACTTAACACTAACACACAAAACTATGTACACCATCAAATATTGAAGTTTTACCATCCTAATAGGAACAAAAGTCCCTAACTGACAGGCACTCTCATAGACTTGAGTTAACCTAAAAGAAAGGTTATCCATGTAAGATGCATGGTGCAGCCCATGCTTCTACTAAGTGATGATTGGTTTTGTTTTATAACTCTCCCAACTGGGAAAACCCCTGAATGTTTTCAGAGAACATTAACTACCTTGGGAAAGCCCCTGAATGCTTTCAGAGAACATTATCTACTTTGGGAACCCCCCCGAAAGCCTTCAGAGAACATTATCGCCTAACCAATTTATCTTTTATTATTTATTTAGTTTTTTTTTTTTACATTTGTTGAATGGCTTATTCTGACAGAGCAGGTGCCCTTTTTCAGTGGAGACCCAAGGAGAAAAGCTCCAGAATGCATATTATAAACATCAATAACACAATAAGTATAATGATATAAACAAATAGAATACCATTATTCACATTTAGTTTTCTACTTTGTGTATTTACAGAAAATAATAATGTTGCACAATATAACAGTGATAACAATAGAGTTTCATCATAAACATGGTCACAGAGATATATCTTACAGATGTAAGGCACACTTGTAAGAGGAGTTCCAATAGTGATAGAACAATATAAAAAAGATAGTGGTGCTGAGAGGCTACCAGCAAGGGAGGAGGATTACACTGGCATGTATTCACATTCCACTTAAAACCGTGTATTAAGTAGGGTCAGTGCAGGAGCAAGTCCTAGAGTTTAATAGACAGTCTTTTAGTGTTTTTTCAAACAGTTTCTGGTGGGGATTGATCTTAAATATGGGGGCAGTTTATTTCAAGCAGTAGCTACAGAGTGATCATAGAGAAGTTTGCCAATGGTTTTATTGGGTTTGTAGATCTGCAGGAGGTGATTTTCTGAGCTTTGGAGTACATAGTTAGGTATGCAAGGAGAGATGAGAGTAGAGAGAGCAGGACACAAGTGGGTTTGGTTTAAAATGGAGTGAGTCAAATGTAGCTGAAGCAGTAAGATTTGATGATGCAATTCAAACCACTGTAGGTTTGTTAGTATTAGACAGTGGTGTGAGCTGTAGGGTTGATTAGCAAATTTAGCTATTTTATTATAAATTCAAGTTTTGTCAACATGTTTGTTTGAGGGGCGGAATATAATAGTGTGAGTAGTAGGTAGGCTTGTGCTAGAGTAGGTTTGGATTCATTTATAAGGGATATTTTGTTTCTAAAGAGAAAGCCTAGTTTCTGATAAGTTTTCTTGATTCAAATTTGGATGTGAAGATCGAATTTCAGTTGGTCATCAATAATGATAGTTGTGTTGTTTAGGGAAGAGACAGTCAAAGTAGATTTATATTACTGAAGATATTTAGGGATGAAGAGAAGGAGTTTAGTTTTATTTGGGTTGAGAATGAGTTGGTTTGATATAAGCCTTTTTTCAACAGAGCAAAGAGATTTTTGGGTAGGGGTAAGTAGGTGGTGGAGATTGTCTGAGGTGAAAATAATAGAGTCATCAGCATATTTTATTAAATAGGAGTTAGGACAAAAGAGATAGAGATTGTTAGTAAAAATTTTGAATAATAGGGGTCCAAGGATGGAGCCTTGTGGAATGCCAGTCTGGACTTAGAGGAAAGAGGAAGTTGCAGAAAGCCATCTTACAGAGTGAAATCTCCCGCAGAAATAGCTAGAGAACCAGGAAGGAGCAGAGTTGGAGCAATTAAAACCAGAGAGTCCAGATAGAAGTAGGTTATAGAGATGGTATCAAAGGCCTTTAAGACGTCAATGAACAGACATGCTACTAATTTGTTGTTGTGTCTAGATCTAGAGATAGTTTGTATAAAAGATATTAGTGTAGAGAATCCACTGTGGTGAGGGTGGAAGCCATGCAGAGTTTGGGTAAGGATACTTTCTTGTAACAGATAAGCTAGGACCTGTTTTTGAATACATTTTTCATGAATATTTGATAGGGGAGAAAGAATAGCAATTAGTCTGACATTAGAAATTTTCTGAAGTTTTCTTTTTTTTTTTCCCTCGGCCAATCATTCTTCCCCAGACTGTAGCCAGTTTCTCTTTATCAGATTGTCTACATGGAGCCATGAGAACCAGGTAACCAGTTTCTCTTTATCAGACTGTTTCCAAGGAAGCATGAAGGCCAGCTGCAGAATTGTTACTGAGCATACATATATTTACTAAGGAATAAAACTCATAATATTCAATGTTCTTTTTCATTTCTTGCTCTCTCTTAAAACTTACAGCTAAATCAATCTGAGGTCTTTAATCCAGTCATTTCCCCCAAGCAAGAATGAGAAAAAGCACATTATTTCTTTCTCGTATCATACTTTTTAACCAGGCTTTTTTATATATTGCAGTGCCTACGTTTCTTAAACTTGTACAAGAAGAAAGAAAAGAAGGGTATAAAAAAAAGAATAGCAGCACCTGTTTACAATCCCCATTACACTTAAAACTAACTGAAAATAATCTTTACTTTATAGCATGTAAAGAAACCACATGCCACAAAATTGGTACTATTGAAGGGAAAAAATCATTACTTACAGTTAACTTTCTCTCTCCTCTTCCACTCCCCAAAGCACTTTTCTGAACATTAATGATATGAAGTAGGGTATATGCTTTAGAGTACCCCATAAGTCAAACAAATTCTAAAAAAGTCCAGTATTTCCAGATTTTTTTGTTCTGTCATATTTCACAAATGCACTGTAATCTCATATTAAGTTACTGGTTTTATTATTGTTCATCTCCAAAATCTTGTCTGTGCTTCATTTCCATGTGCTCTCGATTTTTCAAGTCAACTCTCATGCTCCCTTCCTTCTCTCCAACATTTTCCATTGAAAAATTTGAAAAGGTTTCAGAGGTACAGTCCCTTTGCGGTCTTTATTACCAGAAGAACAAGAAGTGGAAACTCCTCCTGTTTCACAGCTCACGTTTTGTTGGGCAGAACTTTTGTGTTTCCTCCTTAGCATGTACTTTATTTTTTATTTATTTATTTTTATTTTACATTTGTTTACCGGGATAGTCCGACTGAATACATGTCCATTTTCAGCGGAGGCCCGTGGAGAAAACCTCCAAAAAACACATTCAACAAACTGTTATATTTTTACAGTTTAAAACACAAAATAAACACAAATAAGATTTGTACATAGATGTAAACAAGCACAACAAACAGATATACACAAATTATTATATTTTTACTCAGATGGAAAATTCTAGACAGTCTTTTTAAGAATGATAGTGTATTGAATGTCTAGTAGGCTAACCTGGTAGTAGATCCAAGGAAATCATAGGATATATAAGTTAAGAAACAAAGTTTAGGCAGAAGTCCTCCATGTGCACATGAGTGATGGTTAGAGTTAGTCCGGATTAGGACAAGGACATAGCCATCATTTTTTAAAGTACTGAATCAGACTTTTCTTGAACTGAGGTAGAGAGAGTTTAGATGTAAGATTAGCAGGAAGAGAATTCCAAGTTTTGCCAACAGAGCTAGCAAATAGAGATTCTCCGGTTGTGTTGTTGGAATTGAGAGTTTGAACTAGTAGTCTTTCAGATGAATGAAGTGCACTAAGGTTACTGTAGGGGGTGATGAGGTTTTTAAGTATGGGTGTATTATCTGGTTGTTAGAGGATCTTGTGTGCAACTATTAGTTGGTTAACCTGAAGTAGGTTAGGCAGTTCAAGCCATCCTAGTAAATTTAGGTTATGACAATGATGAATTATGTAGGCTGCATCAGTAGCAAATCTAGCAATGTGATTGTAGTGGCTAGAGTTTATTAAGGTCAGTTTTGCTGAGGTTTGTAAATAGAGGGGAAGCTTAGAGGAGGGTGGAGAATAGATGTGTACGAGCAATTACAGTTCTGGCTAATGGCATTAGGAAGGGCTTGATCCTATATAGTGAGCCAAGTTTTTTATTAACTGTTTTAATAGTTTTATTGATATACAGATAAAACTTAAGGTTATTATCTATTATAACTCCTAAGAGTTTGGTTGAGGCATCTGGTGAAATAATGGTGGCATTGTTGGATTTTAATGTAAAGGTCATAGGGGTAGACCTGGGAGTGGGGGAGAAAAGCAGCAGTTTGATTTTATTAGGATTTAACATGAGACAACAGTTAAGGAGCCAATTTTCAACTGTGTTAAAAGTATTTTGGGATAGAATCTGCAAGTCTGTAGGTGAAGTGTCGGAGCATACTAAAGTGGAGTCATCCACATATTGAATGCATGTTGCATTTGGGATGACTTTATACAAGTCATTGATGAAAATGGAAAATAATAGTGGACCTAGTATGGAGCCTTGGGGTACTCTGAGGGTGATGGGTAAAAGGGTGGAAAGTTTGCTCTGCCATAGGACAGCCTGTTGTCTACCACTGAGATAGGATTGAAACCAATGGATGGCCTGGTCCTCTAGGGAGATGGATTTCAAAGTGTTTATGACTATTTGATGGTTTACCATATCAAAGGCTTTCAAAATATTGAGAAAGATAGCAGGGGAAAGTTTATTATTGTTTTGGTGTTGGCTAATGACATTAGAGAAGGAGAGGTGGGCTGAGGTGTACTATGTAATGGTCTAAAGCCATGTTGGGTTTTGTCTAGAAAATTATTATGGCTAGGATAGTTCAGGAGTTGATTATGGATGCATTTTTCCATAATTTTAGCCAAGGATGACAGAATAGCTATGGGTCTACAGTTTGACAGGTCAGTAGAGCTTCCTCCTTTATGGAGTGGGATGAAATGGGATATTTTTCAGATGGAGGGGATGGACGCTTCTTTTATAGTTCTATTGATCAGGATAGTAATGGGGTAATGCTATGGCATCTACAGCTTTTTGTAGATATTCTGCAGGGAGTAGATCACCTGACAGGGTGGTAGGCTTTAGTTTCTTTAGTAATTTTCAGACAAAAGATGTGCAAACTGGTTTGAAGTTAAAGGAGAGTTGGGAGCTGGGTGTAGTGGCTGGAGAATATGGGCATCTGGGGGATAATTGGTTAGCTAGGTTCTGGATGGCTGTTGTAAAGAAGCTGTTAAATGTATTGGCAATTTCTTCTGGGGGGTTCTGGTTAGAATCCAAGAGGGCAGGAGTGAAGGATTACCCTGGAATAAGGAGTTTGTTTATACCTACCCAAAACTTTTGTGGCTTATTTTGGTGTTTTTCTTGTAGATGACAGTAATAGTTTATCTTGTCATGTGGAGGATTTATTTTTGTTTCATTTCTTATCTGTCTGCATATAAGTTGATCTATGGGTTTTTTTGTGGTCTGTGAAGTGGCCCAAGCCCTATTTCTAAGTAGCATTTTTGTCTAGTTTCTTTTGAGAGCCAAGGAGCAACTTTTGTTTTGGTTCTAATAGTCCGTGCTGGTATATGGCTGTCAAGTATGGATAGAAATTTGGTATTAAAGTAATTTAGTGCTTCTTCAAGTGGTAATTGTTTCAGAACTGACCAATTGCAAGATTTGAGTTCATTTTGGAAATTTTTACAGTTGAAATTCTTATTGTTCCTTACTGTTTTAAAATGGACTGGTTGTGGATATCAGCTTTTTGCCTGAATAAATAGGTGAGGAGGTGATCACTTACATCATCAGGCAGGGTCCCACTCTTGTATTTGAGGGGATGGGTGTTAATCCAGAATACTTACTTTATTGTTGGGTTGGGTTTACTGATCCTAGTGGGGCAGGATGCGACCTGTGAAAATCCATAAAGGTTTATGTGGTGAGTGGGGGGTTCTGAGGAACACATGTTCCAGTCTATGTTGAAGTCCCCAAGTACAATGGTTTCTTGGGGGTAGTTGCTGGATAACCAATGTCGGATATCTTCGAGGGTATTTATGTTATTGCCTGGGGGAATATACACACATGATGAGATTTATACATTTGTTCTTATTAATGTGGACTTTAGTGATAAGCATTTCAGCATTGCCAAATAGAGATGTTTGCAGGGCATTACTGGACACTTCAAGCATAGATTTGTACAGAACAGCTACCCCACCTCCCTTCCTAATGGTTTGATCAAGCCTTAGGATGTTATAGCCTGGTGGTATCATTTCATTATCTGAAGTAGAAGGTTTTAGTCAGGTTTCAGTTAAACATAGTATGTCTGGGGAAAGAGCATCTAAGAGGGCATGTAGGTGTTGAATCTTATTGTTTACACTTATGATATTTAGGTGACTGATCAAGAGTGAGTTTGAGGGTTTGCCTAAGAGTTGTGTAATAGTGGGACAGTCAGTAAAGGCCCTAGAGCCAGGATTTGAGTGGATATCTCCATCCATTGTCAGGTTGCATTGTAATCTGATTGTGAGCTTCCTGATTTTAATTAATACACTTTGGTATCTTTTGGTTTTAGGGTTGGCATATCTTGTTCTAATGGGATGCTGATACCTACTAAGTAAGGAGTTAGATGGGAGGGGATGTATTAAGTGTTCAAGTTTGTGTGTAGCTATATAAGTGGAGGTTTGGCCTTTTGGGTAGTGGAAACCTGGGTATGTATTATATTCATAGGCGGTAAGAAGATATGGGACAAGCAGAAAGAGTAACATGAGTGCACTGGATCTGAATGTAGTTTTTTTTGTAACTTTGTATTAGGTTCTTCTTCTTTTTATAACAATTTGGTCTACAGAGTTGCGTTTTTTTGCGTATTATAGTTTTATGGCTATAAGAGTAAATTTCACATTTATGCACTGGTAAGACACTTTGCGTTCAAGAGCCCACACAAAGCAGTAAGCTTTTATGAGCAGTTTTCCACTGAGGTACTCTTTAATGGGTAGTAAGGGACTTAGTAAGCCAAATCAGGTAATAAATGTTTTCTAAGATATTGATTGGGAGGCAGCTATTAGTGCTTTAGACCTAGTCCAGCTATGTAAAATCTAAAATGGTGCCTGCCACAGGTAATATTTATTAACTTTGGGATTGTCTTAAGGTAATAAACAGGGAAGGGGGAGAGGGAGACAAGAGTGTGGGCTGGCAGTTCTTTTGTACTGCTGCTAATGAGCCTAGATCCAAGCAAAGGCAAATTTGTGTTTAAGAAAAAGAATTAGAACTGACCAAAAACTGCTGTGAAGCTGTAAGTCATTTCTTAACCATTTATCAGATGGAAAAACAGCATAACATTGCATCTGTAGGCTACTGTGCTTTCAATTAAATTAAACACAGTATTAGATCAGTTATGGATACTATTTGCTAACAGAAGGGAATAAAAGAGAAATGGAAGAAGAATGTGTGTGTGTGTGTGGGGCTGCTTACAAGCCATAGCAGAGTGCTCATCAGGGGATAATGAATATTAGCTCAAACAGGTAGACACATACACAAAGTTAACTTTAGCTGTTTGTGTTTGCAGACAGTTCAATGTATTCACTCGTCTGGTTAAAGATAAAGGTGTTATTGCAGCCGATTACTCAGATTGGTGTTTGGTACAAAGTTAACTTTAGCTGTTTGTGTTTGCAGACAGTTCACACCCGGACTGCACTTTTCATATAACAATGTATCCACTGGTCTGGTTAAAGATAAAGGTGTTATTGCAGCCGATTACTTAGTGTTAAAGTTATAGTGGTACTACACTATTCAGGTAGTCTGTACTTTTACTCAATAAAGACACTGAGACAGTTCTGCTGTTACGACATTCATTTACTGCACACAAGGATTACATCTAGCTTAACAATGAAGGGTACATACATCAAAATGATGCACTTCAGCTTAGAATAATCAAAGTCTCTCCTACAAAAGAAAAAGTCCCAATCTTTATAGTGTCTTTTCTGCCTGCATCAGCAATTTTGAGAATTTGCCAGAATAATAAGTCTTTCCTCTCAAGCTGGTCTGCTGACAGTTTGTTTTCCATATCTTAAACATTCTGTTCCTGAAGAATAACTCCTTTTGTCCTTGGCCTATCTTGCATATCATATTGATGAGCAGTAGATTGGCAGTAGATTGTTT
This sequence comes from Protopterus annectens, assembly GCF_019279795.1. Classification (NCBI taxonomy): domain Eukaryota; kingdom Metazoa; phylum Chordata; order Ceratodontiformes; family Protopteridae; genus Protopterus; species Protopterus annectens. Next base: position 64,505,993 of record NC_056743.1, on the reverse strand, counting down.
TTTTATGGTGCCGAGTTGCCAGCCCATACAGCTGCGTACAAGAGTTCTTCTTGACCTGCTTGTAGATAATAAATTTCACAAGCTGCATAGTTTATAAGAGAGAAAATATTTTACTTCTAATTCTTATTAACAATGAATGCTAAGCTATATGTTTTTTCCAAGTTAGTTAACTGGGTGCACTGCACACACTGAAATGCAGAACATTTATTTTACATTTTCAGAAAAAATCCACTGACGTCCATTTTAACCTGTTCTTTACTCTCACAATTCCCTCTTTTCATTTAAAAAGCCGAGAATGACTGTTCATTTTCAACTTCAGTTGTACACATTGAAATCTTTTCCAGTTTATCTAGGCTAAGTTTTTCGCAAATGACAACTTAGGTAGTAATTCCAGATAGTTAGTATGACTATAATGCCTAACACTACGAATACAGGATGTATTAACCAACTTAACTGCTTGATTCTCGGCTGGAGTGCCTTCTGTGTGGAGTCTGCATGTCCTCCCTGCGGTCGAGTGGCCTTCGAAAGACATGCATGAAAGGGTGTGCCTTCATTGAAGGTTGGGCATCGGGCTGGCAACTCGGCACCATAAAAAAACAATCCACTGCCAATCATTAGCAGACCGGAGTTCCGCTGTGGCAACCCCTAACCGGGAAAAGCCGAAAAGACAAACAACATTTTTTCCTGATTTTGACCAACCAATAAAGATATCCCACCAATTGTGAGCAGTGTCTTTTTTGGTCTTTTCAGCCAAACTAAGTAGTTTATCTTTTGCAGTGATGGTTAATGCCTCATAATACAGAATACTTTTATTTTTTTTCCAAATACTCTCTGAAAATGTTAGTATGGTTCATTATATTTTTTAAATTTCCAAGGATACAGATATATTGGGAAGCTGTAATTCCAGTTTTTGGAAATATTCACTTCTATGGGTTCAGTAAACATACAGCTCTTATTATTCCATTTAAGGAAATCAACATGTGATAAACATCCTACAAAAGGTAATTTTAAATTATGACCTACGTCTTGATCTGTAACCAGAGAAATATACTGAGGAGCCACTTCTATAAACATTTGAAAAGAAGAAGGCATAATAGTCCATTTACACAAATTAACAGAATGTTGCAGTAAGCATGGTTCACAGACAGGCAAATACTGTCCACAAGTTAGTCCATTTTGAGTTTGTGTACAATATTTGATTTTTATGTGTTTTTCCTCTCATATCTATATAATTACCTTCAAATTGTGGCAACCAAAACTCATACCCTTCTGGTATGAGAAATATCATAGGTAACACAGTAAATTGACACATAATAGTGGTATCAGTAACATTATAATGTATGAACTTTTTTGTACAGTGTTGTGGAGTACAATATGTTACTTCAGTAAAATAGCTTAATCCAATCTGTATCAGGTATCCATTTGTTAAACAATTGTCGCCAAACATTTTTATTTTGTAACATAAGTTTAGTTTGTATTTTATTTTTTTGAATTTCCACATACAAAGATTGCATAGAGCATTTTGTCCAATTTACAAAAATTGCCATGTTACCATTAAATTTTAACTGCTGTAGCTGCATAGCATCATAATTGTCTAAAAATTGCTGCTGATAATTTATACTGTGCAGGTGTCTTCCATATTTCTGGATTCCAAGATGTCTGTAAATGCACAATATGAGAGATATGTTCCCCCACTACTTTTAAATGATTAGTTAGAATTTCAACGTCAGCTGCATTAATAGCTTTAATGTTTGTGCCTAGGCCTCCTAACAGAGTATCATACCAAGCTCGTTTATATCGGCACCACCTGTGTCTGGGAATGTGATGTTAAAATGTACCACAACCTTTTGATACTGTCTGTCTACCTTTTTACAGGTAGAAGGGATTTTAACCAAATGGTCTGTATGAACAGAGGTAGGCTTACCTGTTAATATTGATAGAACATATGCCCAATGTATTCTGCCTGTAATGACTGTAGTATTACTACATATTACAGAAACTCCAGTAGTAAAATTTAGTTGTACTTTCGTATTATTGGAAGGAATACTAATTCCCTGTATGGTATGATTACCACATTTCTTCACATAAGTGAAGACTACTAGCCGTTGTGCTGATGGTGGATATTTCTTTGAATTTTCTCATTTTCCCAAATAAAATATAGGAAATTGACAACATTTAATAGAAATTTTGGAATCAAATTCAAGAGTTACCTTAGGACTATTTGGTTGAATGTAATAATGACCCCTAACTGCGGATCAAAATGTAACATTACTGGGAATTCTTATGTACCCAAAGATACAAGTAGCATTATATGGACAAGTGAAGTTGTCCTGCTGTCTTTGCCCACAAAAAAGATTTATCTTTGAGCATTTAGGCCAACCTCGCTTTGGAGTATTATTGTCATTGTTTATTTTCCAAACTTGCATTTCTCCTGTTTGACACCCTACCCCAAGGGCTCCAATGAGTACAGTCAGTACAATAACAAACAGAATCTTCATTATGCATAATAATATAACCATTCCATGTAAGTGGTATTAATCTGAAAAGTTGTTTTGATAGATGCTTTTTTAACTGTTTCAGACTTGGCATTTGCCGTGAGTCTACAAAACCCCCCACAATCAATTGATTTCTATGAACAAGAATTACTTTGCTCTTTTTCTTTCCTTTAACTTTGTACACTAGAGGTCTTATCTGAGCAATTATTTCAAAAGGTCCTTGCCAATTACTATCCCACGGACCATCCATCTGGAACATCTTGATCAATACCTGTGTCCCAGAGGGAAGGTTTTCTTCTGGCATAACAGGATCCTTTGACCATAATTTGAATGCTTGCATTTCTGATAGGCTTTGACACAATTTACAAATATCTTTTAACCATTGTTGATGCTGTGCAATTTCTAATAATGGTCTGTTTGTACTAACATTAGGATTGAATGGCAATTGTACAGGCATTTTTCTGCCTGTCATGACTTCAAAAGGTTTTACTGTGTGTAGTTGCTCTGACACCCAGCAAGATTTCAGGCAAATGTTTTACCCAATTTACGCCTTTTTCCAAGCAGGCTTTCTTAAGGCGTTCCTTAAGAGCCCTGTTCATTCTTTCAACAATCCCATTGGACTGAGGATTGTAAGGAACATGAAATCGTTGCTGGATACCAAGCAAACCACACAAAGCTTTCATCAGTTTACTGACAAATTGTGGCCCGTTATCAGCTTCGATAACTCGTGGCCATCCCCAATGACAAAAAATGTTTTTCTATAAGGCTTCTGCTATAGCCTTAGCCATCATTGTTTTTGTAGGAATTGCTTCTACCCATTTGGAAAAAAAAAGAAACAGCAGCAAAACCAGCTGGAGCTAAAAACTAAGAAAATTTAATGATGAAGTAAGCGCTTTCGGAAATGCCAATACGTTTCCTTCCTCAGACAAACACTGTGTTTTTAGCTCCGGCTGGTTTTGCTGCTGTTTCTTTTTCAACAGTTTGTCGAGAATCTATAATTTGGAAAAAAACATCGACTACCACTAGAAGATACCTGTATCCCCCTTTAGCTGGGGGTAATGGACCTGCAAAGTTAATCTGGATGGCATACAAAGGTCCATCCGCTGGAGCTACCCTTAGTAACTGTGGCTTTTTCAATTGAGCATAACCTGCAAACATATTAAACAGTCAGCATGCACTAAATCACAGATTTTCTTTAACTGTAGATGCCAGTACTTGTTCTTTATAATGTGCCATAACTTTTGTGTGCCCAAATGTCCCATTACCTGACGATTAAATTTCACTAACTGTCATGCCTGTTGGTATGGTATATAAGGAAGACTAGAACCGTCTTCAAAACATTTTGCATAATATTGCCCTGGACTTTCCCCTACAAGAGTAAATTTTTCTAACTCTTCCTGCAGTCCAAAATTAGTTTGGATCTGCAGCAAATCATGCTGCAAATTCTGAGCTGAAAATGTCTGTATGGCATGTACTGCAGTGGTTTTATCTGGTACACTAGAAAGGTATTCTGTAGGATACAATGGCATTCCTTTCTTGGCTGCCTTTTTTGCCATCTGATCAGCATAGTTATTTAACTGAACAATTTTATTTGTAGCTTTTTGATGAGCTTTTACCTTTAAAATACTGTAGCAACCCATAAGGGAATGACAATGAACCAAATTCCAAATAGTCTGTAACACAGAAGCATGCTTGAGTGGTTTGCCCATATTATTAACAAACCCTCTCCTTGCCCATGTAGACATATGCAGCTGCAGAGAATTAACTATGTATGCACTGTCTGAAAAAGTACTGACAGGTGGAAAATGCTGTAATACATAAAGAACTGCTTCCAGTTCTGCTCACTGAGCAGATGTGTCCCGGTAACTGAATCAGAGTCGGCTGTCCCATAAAAGGGTTTTCTGGTACTACTGCAAATCCAGTAAGATATTGTCCATTGTCCCAGAATCGAGCACCGTCAGCAAAGATGGCCTGTCTTCGTGAAAATCAGGAGACAGAATGGGTTTTTCTGGATTTAAAATGTGCCTAATGCATTCGTGTCATTTTCCTTCATATTCCATGAAGTTAGATAAGTAATACTTATCTCCTGCCTTTATTGTAACTTGCGTGACACTAAATAATGCCAACCATTTTGCAAACGCTGCTTGACTAACATCATCAATCAGTTTATTTAGCTGAGTCTCATTTACTAAAGCCTGTATGGCATAATGCGGTATCTGTACTATAATGTCTTTGGAAAAAGCTGTTAGGCATTCAGTTTGTTTAGTAAATGGCCAAAAGTTGCTGAATGCACGGGTGATATCCCCGCTCAACGTGTCATTTTTCTACTGAAAAATATAATGGGGCGTAAAGTTTTTTCCATTTTAGAATCAGAGCCCTGATTCCACTCCTGTAAAAGCACAACAGAGAGTGTGTTTGGTCCAGCTGCTGCCTGTAACACAAAAGGACATGTTAAACTTGGAGCTACTAATTTTGTAGCCTTTGCCAATGCTGCCTTTAAATCACAAAAAGCCATATTTTCCTTTAGTCCCCACCCCAGAAAGGGTAATTCTTTCTGGCTAGAAAGTATGTCATACAGAGGAACTGCCATGTTGGCATAATCCTCTATGAATTTCCGATTATAATTTATGATACCTAGAAATTTGTGCAAATTCGGAGTGGTAACTGGTTTATTCATTTGCAAAATTCCCTGCACCCTCTCCGAACACGGAGTACACTTGGAAGGACGTAAATTAGTACCTAGAAATTTTACTTCAGATGACATGAATTGTACCTTTACACTTTTAACTTTAAACCCTGCCTCCTGCAGTGTTTGAAGGATTTGTGTCACTTTAGCGAAATGCTGTTCTTTTGTTTAAGACTATATTAGTATGTCATCAATGTGATGCAGAACAGAATCATCAGATTCTAGACCTTGTAGTATTCATCCAACTATTTGGTGAAATATAACCGGACTGTTTTGAAACCCCTGCAGTAACCACGTCATGACATACTGTTTATTTTGAAATGTGAAAGCAAACCTTTGCCAGTTTTCTACAGTGGTACAGCAAAGAAACCATTAGCTAAGTCTATGACTATAAACCACTGACTTTGTGGTTTTATTTTTGCTGCTAGCTCTGGAACCCCTGGAATCAGATGAGCCTGGGGAGTCATGAATTAGTTTACTTTTTGTAAATCAATAACCAATCGGTAAGTGCCATTTTTTTTAACTGGCCATATGGATGAATTTTTAGGGCTATTTCCCTTTTGAATTATCCCCACATCAAGCCATCGTTGTATGCAATTTTGCATATCTTGTCTTTGCTTCCTTTGGGATTGGATACTGTTTTTGAAACTGTGGAATAAAATCTTTGTCACTACCTACAGAAACTGCTTCCTTTTGCTTCCCGTAGTCTGTGGACCCTTGAGACCACAATGTAGGGAACTGTTGTTTTACCTTTAACCATACTTCATTTTCAGTAGGGCTGACAGTATGGCCCTTTTCAGAACTGTTTGATACATGTATTGCCTTAATCATACACAACATGGGACTTTGTCCTTGCCATATAGTGCCATTAGGAAGGTCTATGACAATTCCCATTTTGGATAATATATCCATTCCCAAGATTGTGGAAGTGCAAGAATTATGCATCAAAAATACCCCTTTTACTGGTTCTCCTTGATGGGAGAATTGTACTTGTACTGGTTTACTACCTATGGCTAGACATCCAGAGCCATTAAAACCTAAAATACATGTACATTTGAACACGTCAGGAGGCAAATGCCTACCTGTCACTGAGACAGCTGCTCCTGTATCTAGAAGAACATCTTCCCACAGGTTCCCCTCTACCTAAATGTTGATAAGTGGTCATCCATCTTTCCCCTTCTTGAAGTTAGTCAAGAAAGAGACTTGGGTGGGGGGCACACCCCTGTAGTAGATGTACTTACCACCCCGAATCATCGGTTGTATTGGACTGCAAAGGACATAATTTCAGTGTTTCCTCGACTTCTTTGCAGTAAACATAAGAAGATCAATTAAGTTCATGATGCAGAGCTATTTGTTGCTGATAATTAGGATTTACTGGACCCTCAGGAGCAAAGTCAGGAGGGACAGTTGTATGTTGTGTGCTAACAATATTACCTTGTACATTGACACTAGGTTGATACCTTCCTTTACACCATCCCTTTGCTGTACTGGGAATACTGACTGTTGAGTGTTTGTGGTATATAGGGGTTGTTGCTGTAGTCTCCTATTACCCGCTGTCACATATTGTTGTGAAGTGTACTGCTGTGTTTGTACTTCTGGCTGCATTACCTGTTGCTGTCGTGGTACACGTGGATTATTAAAATTTTTCATGCTAAGAAACTTACCCTTTGCCTCTTGATTCTGGCACAATCTGCGATCATTTTTACAATAATTTTTAGTATGACCTACCTGTTTACAGGAATAACAAATAGGATGTCTCTTTGGAGGAACCTCTATAGATTGAGTAACTTGAGAAGCTGAGTGGTTGGGGGAGCTGATGCTGCCTGTTGTTGCCCCTGTATAACTTGCCCGTGAAATGATTGTCCTGCTACCTGCTGTGGGACTTGCTGTCCTTGATTAATCCATTTCCCACGCCCCCTTCCTTCACTAACAATGGGTGCAGAATGGGGAGTATAAATCTTTTGTTTATGAACAGCATTATCTTTACAGATAATACGTGCTCACAGCAATTTATCTACTAACTTTGTGAGTGTATTTGAAGATTCTTTATAAATAAGTTTGATATCCCCTGGGACACCTTCCAAATGGTTCAAAAAGGAGTACATAACAGCTTTTTGAAAATTGACATCTTTCATATCTTTTTTATCACTGCCATTAACTAGCATATATGCCAGCTGGTAATGTTCAGCTTGTTCTTCCAAAGAATCACAGACTGTCATCTGAAACTGATTTAAAAGTGTTGGTGTGACAGATTGCCCCCTAGTGTATGCTAGCAATACTGCTGTCATTATTAGGTGTTTAGTTTGTATTGGATACTGCTTTTGCTGAATATGAGCCATGAAATGCTGAGGAATAAAATTTCAGAAACAACGTTTAAGTGTATCATTCCATACAGTGCCTACAGTTTTAAGATCCCAAGCTTCAAATGTAATCATGTTATTAAAAATACCCTTCTGTTCATCCCACTTAGGGAGAGTTTCTAACATCCTAGACTGATGATAAACTTCAGCAGAAAAACTTGCTGAGGCTATAATAGGACTAGTAACAGCAGTTTCTAGTGCTTTAGACTGATATTTTTCTAACAGGGCTTGTAATCTTAAAAGATTTTGATTAGCTAAGTCTGCTGCTTTAGCAGCCTCAGATTCCTGTCTCTCTAATTGAGTTTGTAATGTGTTTATCTCTTCTCTTGCAACAGTTACGTCATGCTGTGTGTCAACCAGTTGCTTGTCATATAATTTTTGCAACTGGACAATTTTATTCATTAACCCTTCTATCACACCACTAGCTTTACTGTCTTGTTTAATAACAGTTTGTGTAAAGGTCTTAATTTCAGTCTGTGAGACTTTCAAAAACTGAGAAAACTTTGTTGTACATTCATTGATGTCAGCATGCAGTTTACCAGATGCATTTCATTTATCACAGTAAGTCTGAAAATGACCCATGAGGTCAAGGCCTTGCTGTCCAATCTTTAAACTCCTGCAAATCAGACTGTAAAGTACAAACTTTGACATCTACATCAACATTTAACAAATCTTTTGCAACAGGATATATAGAAACAGGAAGCATTGTCTGTGCTTCAGGCATTACTTTATCCTGGTTGTGTTCCAGGTTTTGTACAATACGTTTTTGACAAGACATGCAAAAGGCAACATTTAAATTATTGCAAATAGCACATTTTTGTACGTTTTGTGGCACTTTTGCCTTACATACATATCAATCAAAGGTGGCAATCCATTTGCATAATGCTGGATTGTCAGTTTTTCCTAGCAAAGACTTACAGGTGCTAAAATGCTGATCATACCATGTATTTAAATAATTCCACACATCTACATATGATTCAGACACATCAACAGTAAAAGACTTAGTGCACTTCTTGGCATTTTCATGAATTGCATTCATTATTAAAAGAAAAACAGAAGAAAATATTTACCACAAATGTTCAGGACAAAGTGGCCAGTCTTGACACGGAGATTAGTTGTGGGAGAATTATCTGCTGTCTTTTACTAGATGCTGGTGAGACAAATTTTCAGCAGTGGAAAATTTGGACCCAGTATATCACCAACTGTATGACGGAGAATTACTGTACTGCCCTGTACTGCTCTGCAGTGTTCATCCTCCAGTCAATGGACAAAGTTTTAGGAAGAGAAGAATTGATTCTAAGAAGGTCTGCTCTGGAATGTCATACTGTGAGAGGCACCTCTTCAGGTCACCCCCCAGTTGTTTGTACTGGACTGGTCTTGCCACTTGTTAAAGTTCAAGTGGTACTACACTATTCAGGTAGTCTGCACTTTTACTCAATGAAGACACTGAGACAGTTCTGCTGTTATGACATTCATTTACTGCACACGAAGATTACATCTAGCTTAACAACAAGGGGTATATACATCAAAACGTACTTCAGCTTAGAATAATCAAAGTCTCTCCTACAAAAGAAAATGTCCCAATCTTTATAGTGTCTTTTCTGCCTGCATCAGCAGTTTTGAGAATTTGCCAGAATAATAAGTCTTTCCTCTCAAGCTGGTCTGCTGACAGTTTGTTTTCCATATCTTAAACATTCTGTTCCTGAAGAATAACTCCTTTTGTCCTTGGCCTGTCTTGCATATCATATTGATGAGACACAGCTGCATACAAGAGTTTGTCTTGACCTGCTTGTAGATAATAAATTTTACAAGCTCACATAGTTTATAAGAGATAAAATATTTTACTTCTGATTCTTATTAACAATAAGTGCCAAGCTATATGTTTTTGCCAAGTTAGTTAACTGCGTGCACTGTACACACTAAAATGCAAAACATTTATTTTACATTTTCAGAAAAAATCCACTAAAGTCCATTTTAACCTGTTCTTTACTCTCACAATTAGAGTGGTGTTATGTACAAAGTTAACTTTAGCTGTTTGTGTTTGCAGACAGTTCAGACACTGACTGCACTTTTTATATAACAATGTATCCACCAGTCTGGTTAAAGATAAAGGTGTTATTGCAGCCGATTACTTAGAGTGGTGTTAGGTTGGAGAGACACTGAGCTCTTCATGGGGCCTGTAGCAGGGTGGTTGTAGTTTTATCAAAAAAATTATTTTGTCCCCCCCCCCCAAGGAAGAAGACCTTGAAGACAGCTGGGTACAGCTGTTTGTATTTCACACCTGCAGCTTGACATTAACTGAACAGATGAATAAATTTGCTCCTCTTTTGTCTGGTGTACAATGAGTAATCATTCTCCACAAATACTCTGCTGTATCCCACTTTTAGTACTTTGTCCTTCTGTCACAGTTTTGTCAGAATCAACTCATTCTGCTGGTAGGATTGCATCTTTACAATTAAAGGTCTAGGTTGCTTTCTTATACCCAGGTTTGGAGCATACATACATTGTGCCCTTTCAACTAACAACTCCTGCTGTGGTATACCAGTCCTGTTGCTTATTTGTACTTTCATAAAATTAATGCAGTCTGTTCTTCCAGCTTCTCTGGTACAGCTGTAAATCTCAGGTTTTCCCTATATGCTCTGTCCTCTAATTCTATTATTTTTTGAAACATCTCTTCCTGAGCAATCTCATATTCAGCCTGCCTTTTCCTCATTTCACCCTTAGATTTTTCTAGCTTTATCAACTCATCTGATTATCTGTTTAAAGCTTCTTCCATTTTTTCCAGCCTTTTGTTGTTTGTGTTGGTATATTCCATCAGTGTTTTGTTTATTTTATCTAAGTCTGTATGCAGTTTTCTTATATATTCCTGTAGTTTATCAGAAGTCATGTATGAAGGTTACATTGCTTTTTTTGCTGAACAGCTGCAGAACTTTCCTCAGTCAGTGTTTGTTCCTCATTTTTTGTAGCTGATGTTTTTCAGATCTTCTGCATTTCTTTATTCTTGGCATCCAGGCAGTGCACCTACTAGCCAGTTACTGAAATTCACCCATAAACACAAATCTACTGGCCTTCTCTGCTGAGTTTCTGTTTTCACACTGGGAGAGCTAGAAATAAGCTGTTACTCAATATGTAGCCATGTTGGAAGTATCTAGCAATAAAAAGTTAGTCCTTGTGGCAGAGGAAGGGAGTTTCAGTTTGTTGGAATTATATTAGAGACTTGCAACATAAAAGGTTCTCAGTGAAAAAAATACTTTGGTGACATTTTATAGGTTCATAGGTAAGTACTAGGCTATCTGCCCGAGGGCATCTATAAGCCTAGCCAGAATGTGTTGGCTTTTGCCATCCCCTTAGATTAGTTCCATGTGCCTCTGTCCAGTAGAGCCATTAGTTCCTTATGCCTCTGTCCAGCAGAGCCACTGCAGTGATCCCCGGGGTAAATTTTCTGTTTCCCATCCACTCGTCAAGGTCTCTCTTGAAGAGCGTTATTGAGAGGCTCCGCATATTGTAGATTGGAATCCTGTTCCAAAGCATGGGGGGAGTCTCTGGGACAGGAATTTATCCCTCCAGCACATCCTATTTATTGTTGTGGTGAGGTTTAGATCCCTAGAGTGTGTGGCTCTTGGGGATTTTTTTTTTTTAGGTGGAGCATGTCCATTAATTCTGGGTTGGACATGGCCTTGTATGTCAGGCAGAAATCACCTCTGAGTAAGTGGTATGCAACCGAGTACAGCTGGAGTTTCTTCAGTCGGGCTGCATAGAGAAACAGAGTCCAGTAATCCTCTTGTTGAGGTACTTCTGTGGTCTTTCCAGCTGTTACAGTTGTCTTGTAAGGTACATCCCAAATGGGACATTGTACTCTATGATAGGTCTGATGAGTGATGAGTAGAGGGGCACAATAACATCTTTTGTTCTAGATGCAAACCCTTTTGTGATTAGGTGGGCCACATAAAAGGATTTTCTAACCACCTTGGTAATATGATTATCAAAGGAAAGATTACTATCTACTTGGGTCCCCAGATCCCTTATTACATTTTCTGTATTTAGGGGACTACCATGTATGTGGTAGTTCATGGGTACTTTGCTTTTTCCAAAGGGGATGACTATGCACTTTTTGTCATTTAACTTGAGACCATGATTTTGACACCAGGTATCCATCTCAGTGAGACCCTTCTGGAGGATGTCTGTATCAGCCGGAGAGTCAATTATGGCCCCCAGTTTGCAGTTGTCTGTGAACTTGGTCAGCCATAGTCCTCCTGTGCTTGCCTGTACCTCTGAAAAGTATATACCGAACAGGAGGGGTACCAGGAATGAGCCCTGGGGGACGCCACTTGTAACCAGTTTAGAGTCAGATCTAGAGCCTGCAACTCTCACCGTGTGGGTTCTATCTGTGAGTCAACTGGCAACCCATCTCGTGATGTAGGGGTTTATGTTCAGGCTGTTGAGCTTGCCTATAATACCAGAATGGGGAATGGTGTTGAAAGCCTTTGTGAGGTCTAGGTAGGCTGTGTGGACCTCCTTTCCCTCATCTAAAGCCTTGGTAACTGTCTCAAAGAAGTCCACCAGGTTTAGGATGCATGATCTGCCCTTAACAAAGCCAAACTGGGTAGGGTCCAATGTTTGGAGGTTCTCAATGTCTCTGTTAATGAGTTCCATGATGATGTGCTCCATAGCCTTGCAGACCAGGCTAGTCAGGCTTATAGTGAGATAGTTCCCAGGGTCTGTTGTGGCTCCACCTTTGTTGAGCGGGATAACTGTTGTTGTGCGCCACTCTATGGGTACATAGCCTGTAGAGAGGCTGAGTTTGAACAGTGTGTTTAGGTGAGGGGTTAGTTCATTTTGGAGCTCGTGTAAGACACAGCCTGGGACACTGTCCGGTCCCACTGAAGCTGCATTTTTCGCTTTGGTTAGGGCTGTTTTAACCTATGTGTCAGTGATTGCGGGGGCTCTACATTCTTCTGGTATGGTTATGGGCCCTTTAGGGGGTGAGGGGGGGATGAAGTTTGCACTAAACCTGTCTGCCAGAATGTTGGCAATATCAGTCAGTTCAGTGTATTCTGTGTCATTCTGCACTAACTCAGAGCAGATCTGAGAGTTTCCACTTAGGTTCTTGACATAGATAAAGAACGCTTTGTGGTTATCTTTGGCAATTTTTCTTTCGAAGCTAGCCTTGGATGATTTAATGAGGGATCGTAGTTTCTTGCTGATACTGATCAGGGATGTCTTTCCTTCTTGGGATTTTACTCTTTTCTGTACTAGTTTCCTCCTTCTGTTGTATAGCTTGTTTATGGCAGGGGTCCACCAGACTGGTTTTCTTTTCTTGGAGGAGTGAGTCTTGGTTTTGCTTGGGATAGCACTATTCATTCATTCTTGCAGGTGCTCATAGAGTGCCTTTGTAAGGGATTCAGCAGCTTGGACAGCATTGTCCGTTAGCATAGGGGCTGTGAACCTTTCCACCTTGGTCTTAAGTAATGTGAAGTTTGCTTTTGAAAAGTTTTTCACTGTGGTTTCTTTGATTAGGGGTGGGGGCGGAATATGGATATCCAGAGTGATTAGTCTATGGTTTGATCTAACCAGCGAGGGGTTGACTTCCGGTGTGGAACACCGGTTGCCCATGTTGGTGATGACCAGGTTCAATATGTTTGAAACTAAAATGTGTGTAAGACGTAACTACTGTAAAAAAAAAAAAAAAAAAAAAAACAAACAAACAAAAAAAAAAACATATACTGTCCTCACAAGCAAATTAAAAAAGTGTCATCTGGTAATTGATGCCGATGATTGGATTTTGTTTCAAAAACTATTACAAAATGCAACAGAAGCCTTTTAAGGAACTGTGGCTATATAACTAAGGGACAATAAAAAAGAAAGAAAAAAATGGATAATTTGCCTGTGTTTTACAACTTTGCAATAATAGAATAAGGAAGGAGAACTTTAAAGGCAGCTGTGGAGACGGTCTCTAAGCAGGGAGAGAGAATAGTAAGGTTGTAACTGATAGTATCAGAAAATGGAAATAAAATTAAATGGGTTTTAGAAAGTTATTGGTAGATTTGAATGAGCAAAAGAGATGCCAATATAAAATCAAAGAGAAATTGTGGACTTTTGCAGAACACTCTCATAATTTTCTAAACAAGTTCAAGCAGGAATGCAAAGTAATAAACTTGAATGTTCTAAGTAAAGTGAACCCTCAAATATTAATGAACAATTGTCCTGTCAAACAGAATTTGGACAGTCTTTGAACAAAGATAATGCCCAATTAAGAAAAGTTGTGAAAAGTATGAAAAAGGTATAGCAACAGTCTGAACTGCTTTAGAAAGGCACAGCTAAGACAACCAAAAGGAAAATAAGCCTGTTTTAATGGAGTTGAAGAAGACAATGCATAACTTTGAGAAAGAGCAAAGAGAAGTGGTGTGAGAAATTGAATAGCAAAAAATCAGATTCAAGCTGTGATTGTAGTTTTACAGAGTAATAAAAATGAATATTAAGACAGTGACTAAATCTAAAGACTTGAACATATACATTTATATTAGTAACAAGCAACTTGCTACCAAAATGCCTTTTTATCCTCACTTAACAGTCAAGCAGAGCAGATCAAGGAGAATGGATATTGTTCCTCAGTGGACTGGGGAGTACCAGATTAGGGATGGGACTTTTTTCCCCACAGATTGTGGAGAACAGACATAGTATAGGAGTGCCAGATAGAAAAATGGACAATGATCTTTGTTTTTTTTTTTTTTTTGCACTTTAAACTTAAAGAAGTAATCAGGGTTGCCAGATCAAGGGACAACACTGGGTAAAAGATGAGAAAGCAAAAACTTGGAAGGAAAATTCAAAAGGACTGAGCTTATTGCCAATGTGCTACAAAGAGAGAACGACACTTACTGAACATTTTTAAACCTTGACAGTGAAGAAAACATTAGCTATATCAGTGCATCAGAAGTGGAAAAGAAAGTAATTCTCAAAGCTGATAGAAGCAACTCATATAAAGACAGCAAGGATATTCTTGGACAAAAGTCAAAAAGAGAGCCAAACAAAATTGTGCTATATATAGTATGACAGACTTGTGAATCTCACCTGTTTAGAGAACAATCAAATACAGAACCTGATAAACCTAGGTAAACTTAGGAATGTTTTAAATGTTTCAGGTGTATGCAATGCTGAATTTAATCAAGTCAGGATTCTAAAGAAAAATATTTACTTCTTTTATTTGATGTAAGTTACTCTCTAGTACAATAATATCAACATTAAAAGGGTTTAAAGGTACAAAAAGAAAAGATAAACATAAAAAGGGTATAAAGAAAAATAACTGTGGCTGCCTTATTCTTTTTGGAAAAGAAGGTCTTCCTATAAAGAAAATACAGTCAGTGAGCCAGTGACTGAAATGCAGCCTGTGAAACAAAATAATACAAGTGTACAATAGCCTAACATTATGGAAATTACATTTTGGCAAAAGGAATTATAAAAACCTAGTGCAGAAGATTTATAATGCAGTACCACACTTAAGTATAAACCGAATAATGAGAATGCCAAGCTGAGAAAGAAATAAACCTTATGCCTGAATTAATTCCAGCAGAATCCCAAATAGCTTCCATTAGCCAAAACACAGAGGGGCAGAGAGAGAGAAAGATCAGACAATGGCACCTTATGATGAAGGAATATTATAGAAGACGTGATGTGTTCTGCCATGCAATTTTTATCTTCCAGAAATAAATAAACATGTAGCAGAGCAAATACAGCAGCCCAGTAAACATGAAATTCAGATAAGAAATATAAAGAAGCAAATGAATGAATGAAATATAAAATGCAAATGTAATTAGTGAACGAAAAGAATCCAGTGTTGGAAACCAAGGTTACATATTTTAAACAGATGTTGATGTGTTCTGCTCAGGAAAACTGGAGCGACCTGAAATAACTGTGTTTTCTGTATGCATTAAACTATTTTTTTTTTCTTGGAAAAAATATTGGAAAGCATTCACCTGAATTGTCAAAGTACCTGTACCCAGTTATTGGAAGAAGAATTGTTTCAAAGAAAAGTACATCTTGATTACATGTTGTTCTCTTAATTTGAAGAAAAGTATATTGTATTTCATCCTTGTAAATAAGACAATGTTTTGATTCTGTAAACATGGCTTTCAGGCTGGTTTGCTAATAGATGCAGAACAAAATGACTATAACTACAAGACATGCAAACATGTATGTATATATGAGTAGTAACTGTCTATATTAGATGAACGAAAGTTCATCTTAGAGAACACTCGCATGAGCGAAAATCCAGGAACTCGAAACTGCAATTGTGGAGGGCTGCACCCCCCACACCCCCCTAAATATATATTCCAACTCCCTAAATATATATTCCAACTCTGAGATCGCACTACAGTGAGTAAAGGGCACATATTCCCATCTTCACTGTACCGCGATCTCACAATTGCGGATTTGAGTTCTGCAATTTTCGCTCATGTGAGCGTTTGCTAAGATTAACTTTTGTTCATCTAATATAGACCCACTGTAGTTACCCAACAATGTTTGAATTTTTTCATGTAAGAAACTCCTTCCTGTCTTCATGGACTCATACAGTATCTACATTCCTGTTATTACTTGTTTTATACCTGTGGACATATGCTTCCTTAATGTGTGCTATGCAACCAAATCTAAAACCCCTTCCAACTCTTTCCCAGCCACCAATAGTATACATGTGGATAACTCGATAAAATCAGAGACAATATGCAGATTCTACCTGTTTTAGCAAATCATTTGATCACATTCTGTTAGTAAGTTTCCGTTATGAGCATGCTGGTTAGTTATTTTGATAGGCAAAACAGTTATACTTTCATCAATAGCAAGTAGGTAAGACATCACATTTTAACATATAGTGCAATACAGATGCATAAATATATAATCCTGCATATATATTGTACTATTTATATAAATAATTATATATCCCTACCTTTTGGGAGTAATGCATGTTCATAAGTTATTATGTTGGGTTCATACCCTATGGCGTTCTAAGAAAACAGACTCCACAAAAGCAGGAATATATACATTAGAATCTATCCAATTATCAAGGTTTCTTTTAAAGGCATTTAAATTAGATGAACTTTGAACTGTAATTAGCAGAATGTCAATGCTATAAAATTGTCTTTATAGTTGTTCTGCTAAAACCTACAGCAAATTTGAACAGCACATACTTCAAAGTGATATTACAGCTATTATGATTTAATAATAATCTTAATTCCTCATTCTTTAAGGCCTTAAAACATATGATCATTCTATCTCTGCAATATCTATAATGGAATTAATATAATCTAGTTGTTTTATCTCTGTCTTAGTAACTAAGATTTGAAAATCCTAATATTCTCGTAGTCAACCTTCTTGAATATATTATAATCAATTTAAACCTGTAACTGTATACAAAAGAATTAATTGCTGTACTCCAGTTTTGGTCTAATATAAGTTCTATAAAGATTAATCAGGTTTTTAATGCTGTCATTGAAAATATTTCTTAGAAGTAACCTGACCAGTTTCAGACCTCTTTAATAATGTAATAAAATGAGTTGTAAAAAGAAAAATAATTAGAAATATATATGCCTCATAACAGTTTACCTCTCCCAAAACCAAGTTCTGTACATAGACAGACATTACTATACTAGGTTTTCCAAAATACAAAATTTTGCATTTGTCATTACTAAACTGCATACCTACATGAGATGATTGAAATGCCAAGTGCTGACAATCTGGAAAAAAAAAAAGAAAGAAAGAGAAATACTTCATATTAGCATCATTATAATCTTTCACTTGAACATCTTCTACCCAAGCATTCACAAATATTATTACAGTGTTAAAAAAGCTTTATCATAATTACATCTACAATCATATAAATGGGTACTCTTACCCTTAAAAATATCAAGTCAGTCAAGTAACCTGATACAATTTAAACATTAACAGTCACATTCCAAAGCAATTGATAATTAATTAAATAACTCATGATAACAAAATAATAACGATACACAACATAAAAACAAAAACATGTTAATCTTATTTATATAACAGAATTAAATGTATATCACAATGATATAACCTTAACAAAGAGATTAACTAAAATTGTCAACAGCCAGCAACCTTAAAATAAAGTATACAAGAAAATAACTCAACCATCTAAAGGTTAAAAGTTAACCATATGTTGGTCTTACCAGCATCCCAGAATTCTCAGTATCATGAGAATGCACAAAGATGTTCAAAGTACCTCTTTGCAGTGATGTGATGCATTGGACCATGTCCACTCACCTTGAACCCAATTTAATCCAACTGGCTCTTTCACTTCCTAATCAACAAAAACAAAAATAAAAGCAGAAAAACAAGGTGTTCCCCAGAATCTTTATAAAGATAAGAGAGAACACCTAAGTCAAATAAAACAAACATATGTCACATGTGCCTGTATTTTCACTGACTAACATTTTAATCAACTGAAATTCACTGAAATAGTATATCTATTATACATATATACATAAAAGCTGCTGGCTCATTACTAATTCTCTCATTAAAAAAAATACCACTGTCTAACTCTCATCAAAGACAAATGGCTCCCAATCCATTCAAGAGCCAACTTCCTGCTTGGAACATTAATTAACAAAGCCCTTTATGCTGAGACATCTTCCCCCTCACTCATAAACCCTTCATCAAACCCCCCACATATAATCTCAGGGATATTTCTCAATCTCAATCCACCTTGCTAATTCCAAAAATTAAACTTCTTTGCAATGACCGTGCATTCTTCATCCTATCACCTAAGCTACAGGACACCATTACTTTCTTAATCAGAGACATCCAAAAGTACTAAGACTTTAGACAACAACTGAAGGAACACCTCTTCATCCAAATAAAGTGTGTTTGCATACACACACAGATAACTGAAGCCAAGTAGCCAACCAGGAATGCTGATTCCAATATATCTGTGTCACACACCTTGTCCACTACACAGAAATTTGTTTATTGAATACATCTCAACTCCTGTATTCTCTAAAATGTATTGAAGGCTTGTTTAATACCATTACTAATCTGTGTGTCAAAAATAAATGTCTTAATGTAGTTTTCACCTGCATATTACTAGTAGAAAAATAGAAAACTATATCTACCATAGCCTGTTTGAATCATGGTAAATCTTATAAGCAAATAAGTATTTTCCACAAATGTATATGTATAGTACTACCTAGATTTATGTTTCCTCATAATGTTGATTATTATATACTCTAATTATGTTAATAGATTTTCTTTACACTCTTTTTAGCTGTTTTAACTGACCCACAGTATATAAAAATGTTGTTATTCTGTAAAACAGGCCTTGTATGAATTTTGAATAAAGATGTGAGACATTTCATATTTCTAGTACTGAATTTTTTTTAAACATGTTATCTATCTTGTACATAGCTTTTTAACAAATTGTGTTACTGTGAATTCTTAAAAAAATTACGTCATGGGCTTCTGTTCCTTCAAAAATACTGAATAATTCTAATAATCTAGCAAAATACATGATGTTACACCTATCAAATCTGAACTGAATGCTGATGTTATGTTCCACTCACTAATCTGTTTCATACAAATATTCGGAAGTTCTATATCCTTGCCAGCTTGTGCTAGAAATCAAATTTTGCAATCGTCTACATACTTAGCCAGCATACACTGGAGTTAGGTATTGAGGAAAAAACAAAGTCAAACAATATGGAACCAAAATCAGATCCCTGTGGAAGTCCATTAACAGGCAAAAGCTCTGAACAATTTCCTTGTATGTTAACACACTGAGATATGTCAGTTAACCATAACATTATCCATCTAAGCGGAAGACAATTAATATTAGCTTTAATAAGACATTGATAATACAAGAAAATTAACCAAAAGTTCTAGACAGGCCTAAGTAAATCTCTCTACAAGAAAGTCCTAGATTAACAGCTTTAGAAATGCGTTCATAATAACAACATGCTAGTCATAGTCGATCCTCCTTTGATATAGACATGTTGACCCAGATCCAGCACAGCACAATCTGAGTTGGCATTTTCAGAAAGTTTCAAGATACATTTTTCAAAACACTTTTCCAAAATGGAGGCTAAACTTATTAGTCTTTGAGTATTTACTTCATTTTTACAATCATTTTTATATATGGGTGTAATACTGGATTCCTTACAATCTCTTGGGACAATTCTGAAGTAATTTCATAAAAATCAGTGGCAGAACTGGCAATAAATTTTCTTTGTTACAATCTCAACATCAGGTATCAGGTCTAGACCCATGGACATAGAATTTTTGGGTCCCTATTAAATTGCCGAACATTTCAAAGTTCAAATGTCATGTGGTTGACACCATATGATCGAACTTTGAAAAGTTCGAAGGTGAAAGGCAACGGCTCTGTATGTGTAGAATGGTAAGATTTCACTTTTCTGCACTGAAGAGAGGTCTCGGAGTTGGTATATTTAAGTAGGGGGGTTTGGGGGGGTGCAGGTGGGGCTTGCCCCCACTGCTCAGAGTGTTAAGGTAAGTTTATTTTTTACTTTTTTATTATATATTCGAGGCTTCAAGTTTCGCTCATATGTCGTCGAACATATGAGGTTCGAAATTTTGAAGCTTCGAATATATAATATAGACCCTAATTTTTGATTTTATTAATTGATTTTTCTATCATATCTTTTCTTGTAATAGTACCTGTGGTATTATCTGAATCTTTAATCTTAAGATCTAGTGTGGAGTCCTTCCCTAAGAGTGAACTGTAATATGTTTTAAATGTGGTTGCAATATCCTTAGGGTCAGTTATCATTTTCCTGTTAGAGTTTATTACATTTATTGATTGATCTGATTTATTAATACTGCTGATATATTAGTGGAACTCGTTAATTTTAGTCTTATCCACAGTTTGTCAAATTCATTTTATTTCATTTATCTTAAATGCCCTACTTATTTTATTTAAAAGTCTTTGTTTTTTGTTTTGGGAAACATCACTTCTTCTGGTCTGATTGAAATTATACCTCAAAATCTTGTCATGAATAGTAATCTAAAGGCAGAATGTACATGTCTGAAAAAATAAGACTGCAGGACATGAGAATATTATTGACTATGAGTTTATATTTTTAACAGACAGTCTGGTGCCCCCGGAAGTTCCTAATAAATGCAGATTATAAAGAGGATATATAGTTCCAGCTGACTATAAAAAGTGGTTGTCAAGACCATAGACAAGTGTAAGTGTGGTCTTTCATAAGTATTCTGTTACAGACCAATTGATATCTAACTTGTAGTGCTAAAACAATGGTGGTACAACTATTACCTAAACATGAATTCTGAACTAAATCAGTTAGTTGTAGTACATGTTTCACAGCATGCATCTTTATACAGCTGATTTACAGTTATACATAAATTAGCCTTTTTTAACATTACAGGTTTGTCCCAGAATATGATCATCCAGTGGACATGATTTATACAGACCTTTTTCATGTTAGAGCATAGTTTACTTATGGTTAACCTTAGAAATCTGGGACTGGCCATGCACTTTTTAAGTTGAATTCATAAATGGTTTACAAATTCAACTTGGGTTTTAGATATTGAAGGCTATAGATCTGAACACTATCCCTATCCATGGGTGTCCGACAATGCTCCCTTCTTGGACCATACATGTTTAGTTGATATTTTCATGTTCTCACCTTTGATCAAATATAATTTGCAATGATAATTTAGATGAATTAAAGACTGGCAAAGCTATTACTAACATACATAATAGACAGAATCAGAGCAGCCATTATTAACACTTACTTTTTACCAGTCCTACTATATGCATCCCCACTATTCATAAACCTTTAATCCGACATACAAACTAAACATTAACAATGATGTAATGAAATAGCTAGATTCACAGTAAACACTACCTCCACATCACATCATTGTGTAGCAATAAAATATCTAAACTAGACAGAACACCCTGTCACTTTCATCACCACCAGCTCCTAATTACCCACAGTCTAATAAATAATCCTGAGAAATATTGCCCTAAAAGGCGTGCTTCAAAACTACTCCTCTAACAGATCTTTATGCTCAAATGATAAATTCCTACTGTGCGTTACTAAATCCAAATGCACAGATGAAGATTCCCTTTACTCCACGTGGAATACATCTTCCCCGCTCTCAAACAACTGGCAAACCAATGTCCTTTCAAAAGCATACCTGAGAGAACACTTCATAACATCTTGGCTCTGCAGCTGTGCATCTCCCAGATAATAAACATTTATAAATCCTAACAACTATATACAATGTACAATGAAATGCAACTAACCATCCAAGTATAAATGGGCAACCTCCTATCCCAGCTCAGACAACCTCCTGGTACAACTGTAAGAACTATGCAATCTCTCAATTTAATTATTCCTGTTAAGATGCGATCTCATACTACATAGCGATACCAATGGCAGTGCTGTAAATACTACTCGTTAGACTTCCAACTGGGTCACATGTATTCCATTTTTGTTTAGATCTATACATAGTGATCAAATTTTTGTAATAGAGTAATGATGAAGCTTTTCTCCCTGGGCCATCAGTAAAAAGGGGCTGTGCTCAGTTGGACTTCCCTGGTGACCAAATGTAACATAAATAAATAAATAAATACATGAATAAGTAAATAAATGAGTGAGTGAGCGAGTGACAATATACTTCAGAACTCTTCATGTAAACTGCAGACTTGGGCTAAAACTAATCAGATGGTTATAAACATTACCATGATAAAATGTCTGACCTTTTGTAGACCCCAAATCTGGAGTAATAAGAGCACAGAACAATAATATTTTGAAACTACTACTGGCCTGAAAGATATTGGGTTCCAGGTGGATAATAAACTGTCCCTTATCAACAAGGTCCTAGAAGCAAGAAATTGTTGCTCCAAAACATTAGGTTGTATTAATACGTTTGTGAAATCTACAAAGAAAGAGGTCTTGTTACCTTTGAATGTTATATGGACAAACAATCTTAGGTAAAAGTCTCGTAGTAAGTCTTTAGAGCAGAGCAAGTGTTCCTTACTGAACAGACAGACACTGTCTTTGCAGGATGTCTTATTTTGACAGACCTAAATGGCTAAACATGCACTGAGGCTGAGAGGTAAATTAATCATGATAGTCAAGGCAAGATGCTTTTTCTCTCTGAACATCTAGACCTAACAGCATCAAAACTGCATGTAAATAGAAGACTTATAAAAATGTTAAAATAAATATTATCACCAGTAAATGGATCTTTAATATGGATGTTTGATAGCAGAATAGATTTGCCAAGCAACATTAAGAAATGTCATACCATAAAAAATTCTAAGGCAAGTTTTAATAACTATTATGAAGATAATAAGTTTAAGGAGTGACTATGTGATGGGCTAATATGGACGGTCATCCTGTCCCATGTTGTGTACTTGTAAGTTTGAACTTGAATTAATGTCAATATCTTAAACAGTCCTGCCATTTGATAGATCTGAGACTGACCAAAAGAGTGAAAACTAAAGCACTTTAGTGGATAGAAATAACACTATTCATGCATTGACAGGGGCATAAGGAAACCTTACAGCTGGAGCATGCATTGGCAATAAACGGTTACCTTGGTTACCCTAAGAGTACTTGGCATCATCTGATTTTTTTGCTTATGGATGTTGTGGCAAACAGACATGCTCACATGGCCAGCTGTAACAAATTCTGAACTTACCGAACCTGCACTCCCCTTCATCCTATTTTATGTTCATCTCTGAGTCATTATTTAGCTTATGGAGTTATACGCTAATTGAATACTGAAAAAAAATACATATGCAACAGCATCCAGTAGTATAAATTCATTCACATAAGGCAAATACAGAGGGTGTATTTAGGAGAGAATTCTTATAGAAAATGTTGACAAGTTGCCATGTGTTGCAGAGGTCAGTTCTAGTCCCAGCGCTATTTAACATGTGTTTCTTCTAACCTCATGCAGGAGATACAGGACTGGAATAATCTCTTTAAAAGAGAGAGAGAAGCTGAGTCAAGTATCCAGAAGGATGCATGCATTGTAAATCTGGTGTTAATTGGTTTTATATAAAAAGACTGTGTTTCTGGTGTATAATTTATCCCTTGAAGGCACAAGTCGAGGCATCAGTAAAGCTTTTTGCAGTCCAGAAGGCTCTTGTGTTTGTTTTAGTTATTCTGCAGCTTTTTGTTGGTCAAGTATGTCTGTTGCTGGAGCCTCTCTGGGTTCTGTTTTGTCCAGCTTGTGACTTGGCAATGATTGTTTTACTTTCTTGGATGTGTAGAAACAAAGGGATGAGAAATTTGCCACAGGAGATCCGTGGTCCCTGGGTGATGTGAGTTTGCGTGATAATGATTTTGATAGACTAGAGAGATTGTTAATTAAATAAGTAACTGTTTTTTTTATGATATAAAGCTTTTGGACAAATATATTGCTAATTTAACTCCTCGTGGTCTCAGAGTAGACCACCTTCCAGCTTTTGATTTTACAGAGAAGGAGTCTGATCTTTTAGAGGAGTGGAAAACTACCTCATTAATTTGTACTTCAGCATGGTTAAAAATTCTGGTAAAACAGAATCACAGGTCACATGAAAAGGTGCAAGCAGATATACTGCATCTTCAGGAGGAGCTCTCAGTAGCTGTTTCGGATGACATTTTTTCCAATAGAATGAAGGATATCAAAGCGAAAGTGTCCAAGAGAAGGGGACATTATTTTTTGCAAGAAGCGCAAGCTGGAGCATGACGTAAGAGATTATGAGAACAATCAAATCTTCTTTTGGCAGAGAAAGCCCAGAAGGGGCAGGGCCAAAGATCATCATGTCTCGTTTGAAAATTTAGACATGGAGGCAAGTGAGACACCTCAGTTACATCAAGAGCATGGCAGTCCACAACAGCCGAAATGCAGAAGCCAGAGATGACAGAGAAACAATGTTGATGGTGGCAACACGAACAGAAGGAGAAGGAGATAAAAAAAAAAGCCTATTTGTTCAAGGACATTAACGCAGCACACTCACATGTTGGGGACTGTCTGCTAGGTATGTTGAGTCTAGACACTTTAACATTGTCAATATTTCACACTTGAAGATTAATAATAGCATTGAAAGTTTGTTAAGTAAAGGAGTCAGATTTGTGCCTACAAGTTTAGCCTATTTATTTTTAGAAGTGGGTCGGTTTTGTAGAAAATTACATTTAATAATGTTTTTTCATAATAGAACGGTTCAAAACAATGTAGAAAGTTCTGTGAAAGCTACCACATCAGATGACTTGGATAATTTTGAATCAGATAGTTCTTTACTTGATGTATCTGTGTATGACAATGTTTTTATTGAAATTAACAATAATCGTCATGGAGATTTGGATGGGTGGGTGTTTGATAATGGTTTCAATAATGATGACAATGTTGGTGAAGATTTTGATGAATTGCTTGTTACTAGTTATGGGAGGTTGAAAGTACCAACAATCCCAGTAGTTAGTTCATTCATTCCTCCTAAAAACACCACAGTCATAAATGTTTTTGAAACAGTATTATGTAAAGAAATTGAACGTGAATATAACATTTTTGTAAAAGAACAAAAAATGTTTAATTTGAGTAAAGAGGAATGGTTGACATTGCAAGGTTTACGTAATGAAAATGAGATTCCGGTTTTCACACAAGCATATGAAGGTGGTAATTGGGTCATTTTATCTAGGGATAAATATAATAAAATGGCCCATGATTTGTTGAACGATGCCAAGGTTTATTCGAAGTTAGATCATAACCCTACTGCTGAATTTAATTCTTTATTATTAGAATTGTTGGAAAGGGGTGAGAGACTGGGTTTCTTTAGTTCTAGTGACGTCAAGAAACTTTATGTTAAGAATCCAAAAGGTGCCAGTTTCTTCACTATCCATAAAATTCACAGAACTTTAGCAGATCCCCCGGGACGACCAATAGTATCAGGAGTGGGATCTTACCTGCAAAATGGGGATTTTTTTAGACTCACAGTAAAAGATTCATACATCACAGGTGGTCTCACATATCAGGAATAGTAAAGATTTCTGTGATTTGGTCGGGGGTATGGCTTGGAAGGATGACTTCTACTGGATTTGTGTGGATGTTAGGGCTTTATACACTAGCATCAGTCATTCATTAGGAATGAAAGCAGTAGCTAGGATGTTGGGTGAAGGCCCAAGGACTAATTACATCTTACAATTGTTGGAATTTTGTTTAAACCATAACTGTTTCAAGTTCGAGAACAAGACATATTTACAAAAAGGAGGCACTGCTATGGCTGCCTCGTTTGCTCCCTCTTATGCTATTATTTTCATGAATTTGTTTGAACACTTGTTTATTTACAATACAGATTTTTTTTCTAACCAAGTAGTCGTCTAAAATAGATATTTAGATGACTTGATTTTTGTATGCAAAGGGGAAACACGTGATTTTTAGAAATTCATGGCAAATTTGGAAAGCTGCAGTTTTGGTCTGTCATTTACCTTTAAGATCCCTAGTGAGGTCATACAATTTTTGGACTTGGAACTTTATATTGGTTTCAACAGAACTATTAATTTCAGGCCATATTTCAAAGAAACTGCGGCTAATTATTTTCTTTTAGCTTCAAGTATGCACCCCCTCACCTATTAGATTCCCTCCCCTATGGGGAATATAAACATATTTTTAATAATACATATGACAAGACTATCATTCAGGAAGATTTTTTTAAGGTGAGAAATAAATTATCATCCAGAGGTTATGAGATGGATTTATTGTTAAGGATGGAAAAGAGAGTATTGGGTATTTGTCATAATGCCAGGATGTTTGATAAAAAGGTGGAAATAGATGAACAGGTTCACAAGGAAGGGGATATAGGTTGAGAAGACAAGAGAATATTTTTTGTCAGTAGGTTTTCCCCCCTTTTGCAGAAATGCTAAGCAGTTTGGTTAGGAAATTTTGGCCTATTATAACTGAAGGGGACACTACCCACGGTTTGTTTCCGGAGAAAGCAATTTTTTCATATAGTAGATTTTCAAACTTGAAGGCGCTACTAAACAGCAGCAGTAAAAAAGTGATCAGTGGTAGCCAGGTGGGTTGTTTCCCATGTTCAAGATGCAAGGTTTGCCCTAAGACAAGAAACTTGAATGACACTAAGATCAATAATAGGGTCTATAAAGCCATGTATAAATTCAGTTGTTGTTCTAGTGGAATTATTTATGTCATAGGATGTGGGTGTTCTCCAGTTAAGTAGTATATTGGGCAAACTAAAAGGCAAGTTAAGAAATGCATTCTTGAACATTTAGGGGACATTAGAGATAGCAGATTAGATAGTCCAGTTGCCCTTCATTTTTGGATTTATCATGGGGGATCAGATTCCACTTTGTTTTTTTAGTGTACTAGCCAAGGCCAGTCATCAGCATGGAGAGATGTTTAAGAAAAAATTGTTAGCTTTGGAAACCAGATTCATCATTAATACTCTACACCTGTCAGCTTTAAATTTGGAGTTGAATCTTAATGTTTAATATGCATGGGAAACAGTAGAGGTAATATATGATTTTTCTAAAAATGTCTTGTATCACTTTAAGGATGCATGCATTGTTAATATGGTGTGGTTTTATATACAAAGACTGTGATTCTAGTGTATAATTCATCCCTTGAAGGTGCAAGTCAAGGTACCAGGAGGCACCAGTAAATTTTTTTGCAATCTGGAAGGCTCTTTCGTTTGTTTTAGTTATTCTGCAGCTTTTGTTGGTCAATCAAGTATCCAGAAGGCTGTGGTTCAAGATGCAACCGTTCCAAGTCAACACATTCAGGGATGATCATTACAGAGAAAATGAACTACTTGGTTCAAGGACATGAGGCTGGCAGCAAAAGCAAACCAGATGCTTGGGTGTACAGAAAGGTGGAACTCAAGGGAAACAGATCTGAAGGTGACAATGCCGCTCTATTAGGAAGTGTTAAGATCACATTTGGAGCAGTGGATGCAGTTCTGAACACTGTACAAGGAGACATCGTCTACTGTATTAGCAAATAGTACTGAGAAAAAGAATGAGAACCGTCAGTGGACTGGATGAGGTAATGTATTTTGAAATGCTCTGTGAGCCTGACCTCCTTTCATTAGAAAAGTGGAAAGATGGGACACATAATATGAGTTAAAAGGCACTCCAGGAAATTTCAGATGGGAATACACTGGACAGAAAGGACATGGATGATAGGAAGGGGCATGACCTTCAGAAAAAAGGATCACAGTTCATCATAGCTACTGTATGCATGCATATTTCCCACAGAGGGTGATAGACAGGTCGAGCCAGCTGCCAGAATAGCTAGTAGGTAGGACAGTTAATGGTATTAAATATCCTGGGATTATATGATGGAATGGAAGAGAGACATGTCTTGGCCTAACGTCAACATGCTGGCATACCAGAATGAATTAGTCCCCTTCTGTTAGACTCTACTTTGAAATTAATAACTGTTTCAGTTATAGACAAGTACATAATGTGCAACAAATCAAATATCTGTTGCTAGGAATCCTGTGCAGGATCCCATCCAACAGCTAACCTGATTCTCTGCCAGTGTACTTTTATACACATCACAGTTTTCACATAAGCATTCATGCTAGTAAAGGAAACTACACTAAAGAAACTACACTAAGGAAATTACACTAAGTGAACTACTCTAAGGAAACTACACTAAGTGAACTACTCTAAGGAAACTACACTAAGTGAACTACTCTAAGGAAACTACACTAAGGAAACTACACTAAGGAAATTACACTAAGTGAACTACTCTATGGAAACTACACTAAGGAAACTACACTAAGGAAATTACACTAAGTGAACTACTCTAAGGAAACTACACTAAGGAAACTACACTAAGTGAACTACTCTAAGGAAACTACACTAAGTGAACTACTCTAAGGAAACTACACTAAGGAAACTGCACTAAGGAAATTACACTAAGTGAACTACTCTAAGGAAACTACACTAAGGAAACTACACTAAGGAAATTACACTAAGTGAACTACTCTAAGGAAACTACACTAAGGAAACTACTCTAAGGAAACTACACTAAGTGAACTACTCTAAGGAAACTACACTAAGGAAACTACACTAAGGAAATTACAGAGGAAACTACACTAAGGAAACTACACTAAGGAAATTACACTAAGGAAACTACACTAAGGAAACTACACTAAGGAAATTACACTAAGGAAACTACACTAAGGAAATTACACTAAGGAAACTACACTAAGGAAACTACACTAAGGAAATTACACTAAGGAAACTACACTAAGGAAATTACACTAAGGAAACTACACTAAGGAAACTACTCTAAGGAAATTACACTAAGTGAACTACTCTAAGGAAACTACACTAAGGAAACTACACTAAGGAAATTACACTAAGTGAACTACTCTAAGGAAACTACACTAAGGAAACTACACTAAGGAAATTACACTAAGTGAACTACTCTAAGGAAACTACACTAAGGAAACTACACTAAGGAAATTACACTAAGTGAACTACTCTAAGGAAACTACACTAAGGAAACTACACTAAGGAAATTACACTAAGTGAACTACTCTAAGGAAACTACACTAAGTGAACTACTCTAAGGAAACTACACTCTTGGATGTGTAGAAACAAAGGGATGAGAAATTTGCCACAGGAGATCCGTGGTCCCTGGGTGATGTGAGTTTGCGTGATAATGATTTTGATAGACTAGAGAGATTGTTAATTAAATAAGTAACTGTTTTTTTTATGATATAAAGCTTTTGGACAAATATATTGCTAATTTAACTCCTCGTGGTCTCAGAGTAGACCACCTTCCAGCTTTTGATTTTACAGAGAAGGAGTCTGATCTTTTAGAGGAGTGGAAAACTACCTCATTAATTTGTACTTCAGCATGGTTAAAAATTCTGGTAAAACAGAATCACAGGTCACATGAAAAGGTGCAAGCAGATATACTGCATCTTCAGGAGGAGCTCTCAGTAGCTGTTTCGGATGACATTTTTTCCAATAGAATGAAGGATATCAAAGCGAAAGTGTCCAAGAGAAGGGGACATTATTTTTTGCAAGAAGCGCAAGCTGGAGCATGACGTAAGAGATTATGAGAACAATCAAATCTTCTTTTGGCAGAGAAAGCCCAGAAGGGGCAGGGCCAAAGATCATCATGTCTCGTTTGAAAATTTAGACATGGAGGCAAGTGAGACACCTCAGTTACATCAAGAGCATGGCAGTCCACAACAGCCGAAATGCAGAAGCCAGAGATGACAGAGAAACAATGTTGATGGTGGCAACACGAACAGAAGGAGAAGGAGATAAAAAAAAAAGCCTATTTGTTCAAGGACATTAACGCAGCACACTCACATGTTGGGGACTGTCTGCTAGGTATGTTGAGTCTAGACACTTTAACATTGTCAATATTTCACACTTGAAGATTAATAATAGCATTGAAAGTTTGTTAAGTAAAGGAGTCAGATTTGTGCCTACAAGTTTAGCCTATTTATTTTTAGAAGTGGGTCGGTTTTGTAGAAAATTACATTTAATAATGTTTTTTCATAATAGAACGGTTCAAAACAATGTAGAAAGTTCTGTGAAAGCTACCACATCAGATGACTTGGATAATTTTGAATCAGATAGTTCTTTACTTGATGTATCTGTGTATGACAATGTTTTATTGAAATTAACAATAATCGTCATGGAGATTTGGATGGGTGGGTGTTTGATAATGGTTTCAATAATGATGACAATGTTGGTGAAGATTTTGATGAATTGCTTGTTACTAGTTATGGGAGGTTGAAAGTACCAACAATCCCAGTAGTTAGTTCATTCATTCCTCCTAAAAACACCACAGTCATAAATGTTTTTGAAACAGTATTATGTAAAGAAATTGAACGTGAATATAACATTTTTGTAAAAGAACAAAAAATGTTTAATTTGAGTAAAGAGGAATGGTTGACATTGCAAGGTTTACGTAATGAAAATGAGATTCCGGTTTTCACACAAGCATATGAAGGTGGTAATTGGGTCATTTTATCTAGGGATAAATATAATAAAATGGCCCATGATTTGTTGAACGATGCCAAGGTTTATTCGAAGTTAGATCATAACCCTACTGCTGAATTTAATTCTTTATTATTAGAATTGTTGGAAAGGGGTGAGAGACTGGGTTTCTTTAGTTCTAGTGACGTCAAGAAACTTTATGTTAAGAATCCAAAGGTGCCAGTTTCTTCACTATCCATAAAATTCACAGAACTTTAGCAGATCCCGACGACCAATAGTATCAGGAGTGGGATCTTACCTGCAAAATGGGGATTTTTTTAGACTCACAGTAAAAGATTCATACATCACAGGTGGTCTCACATATCAGGAATAGTAAAGATTTCTGTGATTTGGTCGGGGTATGGCTTGGAAGGATGACTTCTACTGGATTTGTGTGGATGTTAGGGCTTTATACACTAGCATCAGTCATTCATTAGGAATGAAAGCAGTAGCTAGGATGTTGGGTGAAGGCCCAAGGACTAATTACATCTTACAATTGTTGGAATTTTGTTTAAACCATAACTGTTTCAAGTTCGAGAACAAGACATATTTACAAAAAGGAGGCACTGCTATGGCTGCCTCGTTTGCTCCCTCTTATGCTATTATTTTCATGAATTTGTTTGAACACTTGTTTATTTACAATACAGATTTTTTTTCTAACCAAGTAGTCGTCTAAAATAGATATTTAGATGACTTGATTTTTGTATGCAAAGGGAAACACGTGATTTTTAGAAATTCATGGCAAATTTGGAAAGCTGCAGTTTTGGTCTGTCATTTACCTTTAAGATCCCTAGTGAGGTCATACAATTTTTGGACTTGGAACTTTATATTGGTTTCAACAGAACTATTAATTTCAGGCCATATTTCAAAGAAACTGCGGCTAATTATTTTCTTTTAGCTTCAAGTATGCACCCCTCACCTATTAGATTCCCTCCCTATGGGGAATATAAACATATTTTAATAATACATATGACAAGACTATCATTCAGGAAGATTTTTTAAGGTGAGAAATAAATTATCATCCAGAGGTTATGAGATGGATTTATTGTTAAGGATGGAAAAGAGAGTATTGGGTATTTGTCATAATGCCAGGATGTTTGATAAAAAGGTGGAAATAGATGAACAGGTTCACAAGGAAGGGGATATAGGTTGAGAAGACAAGAGAATATTTTTTGTCAGTAGGTTTTCCCCCCTTTTGCAGAAATGCTAAGCAGTTTGGTTAGGAAATTTTGGCCTATTATAACTGAAGGGGACACTACCCACGGTTTGTTTCCGGAGAAAGCAATTTTTTCATATAGTAGATTTTCAAACTTGAAGGCGCTACTAAACAGCAGCAGTAAAAAAGTGATCAGTGGTAGCCAGGTGGGTTGTTTCCCATGTTCAAGATGCAAGGTTTGCCCTAAGACAAGAAACTTGAATGACACTAAGATCAATAATAGGGTCTATAAAGCCATGTATAAATTCAGTTGTTGTTCTAGTGGAATTATTTATGTCATAGGATGTGGGTGTTCTCCAGTTAAGTAGTATATTGGGCAAACTAAAAGGCAAGTTAAGAAATGCATTCTTGAACATTTAGGGGACATTAGAGATAGCAGATTAGATAGTCCAGTTGCCCTTCATTTTGGATTTATCATGGGGGATCAGATTCCACTTTGTTTTTTTAGTGTACTAGCCAAGGCCAGTCATCAGCATGGAGAGATGTTTAAGAAAAAATTGTTAGCTTTGGAAACCAGATTCATCATTAATACTCTACACCTGTCAGCTTTAAATTTGGAGTTGAATCTTAATGTTTAATATGCATGGGAAACAGTAGAGGTAATATATGATTTTTCTAAAAATGTCTTGTATCACTTTAAGGATGCATGCATTGTTAATATGGTGTGGTTTTATATACAAAGACTGTGATTCTAGTGTATAATTCATCCCTTGAAGGTGCAAGTCAAGGTACCAGGAGGCACCAGTAAATTTTTTTGCAATCTGGAAGGCTCTTTCGTTTGTTTTAGTTATTCTGCAGCTTTTTGTTGGTCAATCAAGTATCCAGAAGGCTGTGGTTCAAGATGCAACCGTTCCAAGTCAACACATTCAGGGATGATCATTACAGAGAAAATGAACTACTTGGTTCAAGGACATGAGGCTGGCAGCAAAAGCAAACCAGATGCTTGGGTGTACAGAAAGGTGGAACTCAAGGGAAACAGATCTGAAGGTGACAATGCCGCTCTATTAGGAAGTGTTAAGATCACATTTGGAGCAGTGGATGCAGTTCTGAACACTGTACAAGGAGACATCGTCTACTGTATTAGCAAATAGTACTGAGAAAAAGAATGAGAACCGTCAGTGGACTGGATGAGGTAATGTATTTTGAAATGCTCTGTGAGCCTGACCTCCTTTCATTAGAAAAGTGGAAAGATGGGACACATAATATGAGTTAAAAGGCACTCCAGGAAATTTCAGATGGGAATACACTGGACAGAAAGGACATGGATGATAGGAAGGGCATGACCTTCAGAAAAAAGGATCACAGTTCATCATAGCTACTGTATGCATGCATATTTCCCACAGAGGGTGATAGACAGGTCGAGCCAGCTGCCAGAATAGCTAGTAGGTAGGACAGTTAATGGTATTAAATATCCTGGGATTATATGATGGAATGGAAGAGAGACATGTCTTGGCCTAACGTCAACATGCTGGCATACCAGAATGAATTAGTCCCCTTCTGTTAGACTCTACTTTGAAATTAATAACTGTTTCAGTTATAGACAAGTACATAATGTGCAACAAATCAAATATCTGTTGCTAGGAATCCTGTGCAGGATCCCATCCAACAGCTAACCTGATTCTCTGCCAGTGTACTTTTATACACATCACAGTTTTCACATAAGCATTCATGCTAGTAAAGGAAACTACACTAAAGAAACTACACTAAGGAAATTACACTAAGTGAACTACTCTAAGGAAACTACACTAAGTGAACTACTCTAAGGAAACTACACTAAGTGAACTACTCTAAGGAAACTACACTAAGGAAACTACACTAAGGAAATTACACTAAGTGAACTACTCTATGGAAACTACACTAAGGAAACTACACTAAGGAAATTACACTAAGTGAACTACTCTAAGGAAACTACACTAAGGAAACTACACTAAGTGAACTACTCTAAGGAAACTACACTAAGTGAACTACTCTAAGGAAACTACACTAAGGAAACTGCACTAAGGAAATTACACTAAGTGAACTACTCTAAGGAAACTACACTAAGGAAACTACACTAAGGAAATTACACTAAGTGAACTACTCTAAGGAAACTACACTAAGGAAACTACTCTAAGGAAACTACACTAAGTGAACTACTCTAAGGAAACTACACTAAGGAAACTACACTAAGGAAATTACACGAAGGAAACTACACTAAGGAAACTACACTAAGGAAATTACACTAAGGAAACTACACTAAGGAAACTACACTAAGGAAATTACACTAAGGAAACTACACTAAGGAAATTACACTAAGGAAACTACACTAAGGAAACTACACTAAGGAAATTACACTAAGGAAACTACACTAAGGAAATTACACTAAGGAAACTACACTAAGGAAACTACTCTAAGGAAATTACACTAAGTGAACTACTCTAAGGAAACTACACTAAGGAAACTACACTAAGGAAATTACACTAAGTGAACTACTCTAAGGAAACTACACTAAGGAAACTACACTAAGGAAATTACACTAAGTGAACTACTCTAAGGAAACTACACTAAGGAAACTACACTAAGGAAATTACACTAAGTGAACTACTCTAAGGAAACTACACTAAGGAAACTACACTAAGGAAATTACACTAAGTGAACTACTCTAAGGAAACTACACTAAGTGAACTACTCTAAGGAAACTACACTAAGGAAACTACACTAAGGAAATTACACTAAGGAAACTACACTAAGGAAACTACACTAAGGAAATTACACTAAGGAAACTACACTAAGGAAACTACACTAAGGAAATTAAGCTAAGTAAACTACTCTAAGGAAACTACACTAAGGAAATTACATTAAGGAAGGGGAAGGGTTTAAATCTGACAAATGACCACGACTTTCCTTCCTACGTACAGCTCTGTTCCAAAACTCGGTATCTCTCTTACCATTTCATATGGCAAGGGAAGTATTCTTAAATCTTAATCTTGGCAAGAAAGAAAGAAAAAAAGCCCTTCAGTTCACAGATATACCTATATTCTGCCTTGATGTCTGCATCTTTCTTGCTCTCTCTTCAAGTCAGTCTTCCAAACTGAGGATTACAAAAACAGACATGCAGTGCTTCCACAAATTTCTAGAGAAATGG
This sequence comes from Protopterus annectens, assembly GCF_019279795.1. NCBI lineage: Eukaryota > Metazoa > Chordata > Ceratodontiformes > Protopteridae > Protopterus > Protopterus annectens. Next base: position 64,471,103 of record NC_056743.1, on the reverse strand, counting down.
AGCTTTGCTATTATAGAAATCTTTGATGCTGGAAAAAATGCAGAATTAAAAAATATGCAAATGATAGCTGCTTCCATCCTTTGTAGAATACTCATATTCATTTTTTTTATTTTTACTTTGCTTTTCCCTGAGGTCAGTTATTGATAGTACCAGAAAGTTGCCTACATTGATATATACAAAGATATACAACTTATGCAGAGGAAACTGGACTAGTGACCATGACTGCAAGATATTTAAGCTATACTTTTGATAACGTTTAGGATTATTACATTTTTCCTTTCTCCTTACTGATGTTTGTAATTATGCGCACTACAAAATATACAAGTCAGCTAAAAATATAAACTCTGAGCATTAAAAATGTATATAATTTGACTCAATGTCTTTGTATGACATGCTTTCAGGAATGTAAGTAAAGTGTGTAAGTGCAAGTGTTTAGAGACAGCCATCTGGGTTTGTTTCTCCATGTTAGATGATATGCCTACATATGTCTACAAGGCCAGAACAGGACTTATATGACTGAATGCATGCCAGTAAAAAAAGTTAATATGAAAATTATAGATCAAGATGCTTATAAAATGTCTTCTATTTGCATATGTATACCATACCTGTTTTATCCAGTTCAAGGATGTAGACACACACACACACACACACACACACACACACACACACACACACACACACACACACACACACACACACACAAAGGGGCATTTTTCAGTATTGGTTAATTTTCCTGCATTTTCTTTTTGGGAACGTAGGACAAAACTGAAGCACCATCATAAAAGCAAGCCCAGCCAGTAAAATAACTGTCAAAAGTATTAGTGTTTGCTAAATTAGGCAAGATGTTTACATACAGAGAAATTATTATGGTTCACAGCTGGGGCTTAATGTCAAAATGCTGATTCCCCAGAAGTTTCTAAAACAGTTTCTGTTGATGACACATTATTTTACATTTGTCTGATGACAGGAAGAGTTAATTAACATACCTAGCCTGCCCATCCACTGCACTTCTCATTCTACCTGCAGTTTTTGGTACTAAGGTAAACTATCAAGGTCGAAAAATATTGAAATCCAGTTAATATCTCAGTTCTTTATGGCTGTATTTTATTGTTAAACAAAAGATCAACCTACATTATGCCCCAAATGGCATTTAGTAGCTCAAACATATGATGTTCAGCGTACATTCTCTTTCAAGAATTGGAGTGAACATTGTGGGTTCTTGAGAAAAACATAGAAATGAAAGGGCATCAGTATTGCCTAACAACTGCTCTGCTTTTCAGTATTTTCAAGTTAATTATTTATGTCCCTTCTTAATTAAAATTAAGTTGCCAAGGAATTCTGAAATATATTCTCTTTTCCCGCCTTTGCTGAAATAGATTAGTCCAGATTTCAGGTTTTGCTGAATTCTGGACTGTGGTATAGTTTCCTGTGTTGCCCATATCCTTACTTGGATAGAAGGAAGCTTCTCTGTTCACCAGTGAGAGTGAGGAGCTTTGAGCAGCCTATCTGTCCCTGGAGGAGTGGTCTCTGCCCTGAAACTAGTAGCTTATTGGCTGTTTTGGGTCAATTCCTATCTCTTTCAGTTTCCCTGCTTTAAAACCCACATTTGCGCGGTTTTGCACGATTTTGCGCATAGCGCATCGGACAGCTCCGCTTAAATGGGTTTAAACTATTCCTGGCTCCACAAAGTCTGCTGTTCACTTTTCCCCTTAGAACTGTTCTAAATCTCAAAGTAAGCACTCTATTTTCATTCTAAAGTCCTGCAGTTGCTCGTATAAGTAATCTTATAAGTAAGCACTAATAAACTAAAGCATTACACCCTCTTATACTCCCTTTAAGTACTTGGCTCCCTATCAGTCCTTTTTGATCAGTCAAAAAGTAGTTCCTTATACTATTCTGGCATGTCCAAAAGTCAGTTTCGGGTTTACTCTCCAGTCCAGCTGGTGAATCTGGGAATCTTGAGGCAATGTTACAACTGCCTTATGTGCACAGACCACCCTCTCCTCCTCCCAACAAGCTCAAATATATGTGAGAGATGCAACTATATAGCCAAACTGGAGGCTGAGCTCTCTCAACCCAGTACTGGCGCAGTCAGTTAGGAGGAGAAGGTAACCACACACACACCACAAATCTAGTCTCACATAGACCTATCGCAACAGCAAACCAAACACATAAACACACAAAAACATACTCGGAGGCACTAAATAAAAATCTGCCCAAGCAGCAGAGACCTCCAAAGCAGACTTCCAAGCAACCGCTACCCCACAACAATACCCACGTATCACATAGTTCACAAAGTCAGTGTGCCACACAGTCACAGCCCTTAAGGCTAAACAACACACCTAATACACTTGTAATAGGTGATTCTATTGTCAGACACACTGATGTCCCACTCATCAGGCTGAACAAGGAGAAGGTCACTGTAAGCTGCCTGTTGAGTGCCAGGATCCGCCACATAACACAAGCACTCAGGTCACTCCAAAGCAAGTACAAATATGACTCCGTCATTGTCCATGCTGGTCAGGATTAGGAATAAGTATATTAGAGAGTCAGCCCAGGTTGGCAGGTTTGGAGACAAAGCCAGAGAGGCATGATTACGTTGGTTTGGACATGTGCTGAGGAGGGATGCTGAGTATATTGGGAAAAAGATGCTAAGGATGAAGCTACCAGGTAACAGGAAAAGAGGAAGGCCTAACATAAGGTTTATGGATTTGGTGAGAGAGGACATGCAGGTGATTGGTGTGACAGAGCAAGATGCAGAGGACAGGAAGAAATGGAAACAGGTGATCTGCTGTGGTGGCCCCTAACGGGAACAGCCGAAAGATGATGATGATGATTGTCCATGCTGGTGTGAATGACCTGAGAAGTACCTCCCTGGACTACATGAAAAGAAACATAGAGGAGCTCTCTGATCATGTAGCCCAGGTCGGTATGACCCTGACCTCGAGTAGCATCTTACCCTCACCAAGAATGATGCCACAGTATAAAGACAAAATTATCAATTTTAACAATTGGCTAAAGTATTGGTGTCATTCAAAGCGGATCCAGTGTCTGTCAGCCTGGGATGACATGCTCAACAAGCCAAGTTGCTTTGCTAGGGACGGCTTGCACCTGTCACCCCTGGGCTTTTGAATACTGGCTAAGGCTCTTGCCACCCCCATAGTGCCTTTTTTAGGCAAGGCTCAAAAGACAAACCCACCTCCATAGACAACACAAGGAAAAAGAAACTAAGGGTAATTCTGCTCAACGCCAGAAGTCTAAACGTCAAGATGCACGCACTCGAGGCTCTCCTCAGTATGGAGAATATCGATATCTGTGCAGTAACAGAAACCTGGTTCAAGGCTCCTGAGAGCACCCCAGCACTACCAGGTCATACCTCATACCATGTTTTTCGGCCCCAAAACTCGGACCGAACCACAAAAGGAGGGGGAGTATCCATATTCATCAAAGATACCCACACCCCCAGATTAATGGCACTGCACGAAGCATTGGAGACCATCCATGTGCAACTAACAGTGGGCAAAACTGCCTTTCGGTTTGTAGCCTGCTACAGACCACTCTCCCAAACTCAGGAACCCCACTCGGCTTTCCTGAGAACACTGGAGAATATGAAGGTCTCTCCAAATACCATCATATTGGGTGACTTCAACTACCCAAACATAGACTGGGAGCACTACTCAAGCCCCAACACCCTCGCCCAACGGTTCCTAGAATTTATAAACTCAAATGCTATGGAACAACTGGTCACCACTCCCACAAGAGGGGAAAACATATTGGACCGGATCATCACCAACATGGGGACTCTATGTTCCATACCAGAGGTATACCCCTCATTGGTAAGATCTGACCATAAATTAATCTCACTGGACATCCATATCCCGTCCCCACCCCCAGCCAAGGAAACCACGGTGAAGAACTTCTCAAAAGCAAATGTCACACTTCTCAAAACCAAACTGGAATCCTTCAAAGCCCCCAGGCCAGTGGAAAATACGGCCCAAACCGCAGAATCCTTTACAAACGCATTCTATGGACACCTACAGGAATGCATGGATCGTGCTATCCCAAATCAAACCAAGACTCACTCCTCCAAAGGCAGGAGACCTGTCTGGTGGAACCCAGCCATAAATAAGCTATACAACAGAAGGAGGACGCTACTACATGATAGAGAAAAATCCCAAAAAGGGAAGGCATCTCTGATCAGTACTAGCAAGAAACTACGATCCATCATAAAATCATCTAAGGCCAGCTTCGAAAGAAAAATTGCACAAGACGCTAAAGATAATCACAAGGCCTTCTTTAGTTATGTCAGGAACCTGGGTGGCAACGGTTCCTGGAGTTCATAAATTCAAATGCCATGGAACAGCTAGTCACTGTTCCCACGAGAGGAGAAAATATACTAGATCTCATTGTCACAAACATGGGGACAAAATGCTCCACACCGGAAGTATATCCCTCATTGGTGAGATCTGATCATAAACTAATCTCACTGGAAATCCACATCCCGCCCCCACCCCATACAAAAAAGACCATAGTGAAGAACTTCTCTAAAGCAAACTTCACACTACTCAAGAATGGTGTGGTATCCTTCAAGTCCCCTGAGCCAGTGGAAACCACAACCCAAGCTGCGGAAGCCCTTACAAATGCCTTCTATGAACACCTCCAGGACTGCATGGATCAGGCAATCCCAAATAAAACCAAGACTCTTTCCACAAAGGGCAAACGTCCAGTCTGGTGGACCCCAGCCATTAACAAACTTTACAATAAGAGGAGAAAGCTATTACATGATAGAACAAAATCCATAAAAGGGAAGTCACCCCTGATCATTATTAGTAAAAAAATACGAGCACTCATAAAATCAACTAAGGCCAATTTTGAGAGAAAAATTGCCATGGATTCAAAGGACAATCATAAGACCTTTTTCAGCTATGTTAGGAACCTGGGTGGAAACTCCCAGATATGCTCAGAATTAGTCCAAAATGATATAAAAATCACTGAACCCACAGACATTGCCAACATACTGGCAGACAGGTTCAGTGCAAACTTCACCCCCCTCTCCCCCCTAAAGGAGAGATAACTATCCCAGCCGAGTGTAGCCTCCCGGACATCTCAAATGCGCAGGTGATAGCTGCTCTCTAAAGCTAAAAACACAGCATCAATGGGACTGGATGGTGTCCCCGGCTGTGTGCTACACGAGCTAAATGAGGAATTAAACCCGCACATAAGGCAGCTGTTTAATCTCAGCCTTACCACAGGATATGTGCCCAAGGAGTGGCGTGACGGCAACTGTGGTCCCACTCCACAAAGGCGGCGCCTCACGGACCCTGGTAATTACCGCCCATAAGCTTAACAAGTCTAGTCTGCAAAGCTATGGAGAGGATCATAATGGAGCTCATAAACAAAGATATAGGGGACTTGCAGACATTGGACCCGACCCAGTTTGGCTTTGTCAAGGGAAGATCATGCCTTTTGAACTTGGTCGACTTCTTGAAACAGTCACCAAGGCCATTGATGAGGAAAGGCAGTCCATACAGCCTACCTTGACCTTGCAAAGGCTTTCGACACAATACCCCACTCAGGTATTGTAGAAAAACTTACCAGCTTAAATGTAAACCCATATGTCACAAGATGGGTTGCAAACTGGCTTAAGGACAGAACCCACAGGGTTAGAGTTGCTGGCGCTATGTCAGACTCCAAGCCGGTCACAAGTGGTGTCCCACAGGGCTCAGTCCTTGGCCCCCTATTGTTTGGCATCTACTTCTCAGAAGTACAGGCCAACATGGGAGGACTTTGGATGACAAAGTTTGCAGACGACTGCAAACTGGGCGCCATAGTGGAAAGTGCATCGGACACGGATATCCTTCAGAAGGGACTCACGGAAACAGATAGCTGGTGCCAGAGCCGTGGCCTGAAGTTAAACACCAAAAAATGTATAGTCATACCCTTCGGGAAAAACAAGGTAACCCCAAGCTACCATATAGGTGGCAATCCACTAAGCACAGAAGAGGTTATCAGGGACCTGGGGACCCAGGTTGACAGTGGCCTTTCTTTTGACACTCACATTGCTAAAGTGGTTAGAAAGACCTTCTACATTGCCCACCTGATCATGAAGGGATTCACATCCAGATCTAGTGAGGTCATTGTTCCCTGTACTCTTCACTTATCAGACCAATGATAGAGTACAATGCCCCATTCGGGATGTATCTCACCCGACATCTGCAGCAATTGGAGAGACCCCAAAGGTTCCTCACCAAAAGGATAAAGGACTCCAAAATCTGTCATATGCTGCCAGATTGAAGAAACTCCAGCTCTATTCAGTCGCATACCGTCTGCTCAGAGGTGACATGTGCCTGACATACAAGGCCATGTCCAGCCCAGAATTAATGGACATGCTCCACCTCAAAGAATCCAAATCCACCAAAACCACTAGAGCAAGCGACTTAAACCTTAGCACGGATATAAATAGGACGTGCTGGAGGGATAGATTTATCACTCAGAGACTCCCTATGCTGTGGAATAAAATCCCGGTCCATGTGAGGCAGAGCACCTCGCTGACTCTGTTCAAGAGAAATCTAGACCTGTGGATGGGAGATCGTAGGTTTACCCCGGGAATCATCTCTGTGTCACTGCTAGACAGAGGCACAACAAACTAATGGGCACAGTATTTTTTCATATAAGGGGTGGCGTAAGCCACAAAAATTTGGGCTAGGCTTATAAATGCCTTAGGGCAGATAGCCTAGTATAAACCTATGAACCTATGAACCTATGAACTCCCAGATATGCTCTGAGTTAGTGCAAAATGACAAAAAATACACTGAACCCACAGACATTGCCAACATCCTGGCAGACAGGTTCAGTGCAAACTTCTCCCCCCCTTCCCCCCAAAAGAGTAAATGTCTATCCCAACAGAGTGTAGCTTCCCTGACATCACAGATGCACAGGTGAGAGCTGCCCTCTCCAAAGCAAAAAACACAACATCAATGGGACCGGACGGTGTCCTGGGCTACGTCTTACACAAGCTCCAAGAAGAACTGAACCCTCACATAAAGTCACTGTTCAGTCTCAGCCTTACTACAGGATATGTACCCAAGGAATGGCGTACAGCAACAGTGGTCCCACTCCACAAAGGTGGTGCCACAACGGACCCTGGAAACTATCGCCCTATAAGCCTGACTAGCCTGGTCTGCAAAGCTATGGAGTGTATCATCATGGAACTCATAAACAAAGACATTGGTAACCTCCAAACACTGGATCCTACCCAATTCGGCTTTGTTAAGGGCAGATCTTGCCTCTTGAACCTGGTCGACTTCTTTGAAACAGTCACCAAGGCCATATATGAAGGGAAGGTAGTCCACACAGCCTACCTGGACCTCGCAAAAGCCTTCGACACAATAACCCACTCGGGCATCATAAATAAGCTCACCAGCTTAAATATCAACCCCTGTGTCGCAATATGGGTTGCAAACTGGCTCAGGGATAGAACCCACATGGTCAGAATTGCAGGTGCCATGTCAGACTCTAAACCAGTTACAAGTGGCGTCCCACAAGGCTCATTCCTGGGACCTTTCTTGTTCGGTATATAATTCTCTGAGGTACAGGCTAACACGGGAGGACTATGGCTGACCAAGTTCGCAGATGACTGCAAACTGCGTGCCATAATCGACTCGACGACTGACACAAGCATCCTCCAAAGGGTCTCACAGAGACGGATAACTGGTGCCAGAGCCATGGCCTAAAGCTAAATGCCAAAAAGTGCAGAGTCATCCCCTTTGGGAAAAACAAAGTGCCCACAAATTACCACATAGGTGGTAATCCATTAAGTACGGAAGAAGTAATTAGGGATTTGGGGACCCAAGTAGATAGCAATCTCTCCTTTCACAATCACGTTGCCAAAGTGGTTAGAAAGACCTTCTCTACAGCCCACCTTATCACGAAAGGGTTCACATCTAGATTAAGAGAGGTCATTGTGCCCCTCTACTCATCACTCATCAGGCCCATAATTGAATACAATGCCCCATTTGGGATGTACCTTACCTGACACCTGCAGCAACTGGAAAGACCCCAAAAGTACCTCCCCAAGAGGATCAAGGGACTCAAACAGATGCCCTACGCAGTTAGGCTAAAGAAACTCCAGCTCTACTCAGTTGCTTACAGCCTACTCAGAGGCGATCTGTGCCTGACGTATAAAGCCATGTCCATACCAGAATTAATGCACATGCTCCACCTCAGGAAATCCAAATCCCTTAGAGCCACACGCTCCAGGGACTTAAACCTCAGCACAGAAATAAATAGGACATGCTGGAGGGACAGATTCATATCCCAGAGGCTCCCCTCACTCTGGAACAAAATCCCAATCCATGTTAGGCAGAGCCCCTCAATGACCCTCTTCAAGAGAAATCTTGACGAGTGGATGGGAGATCGTAGGTTTACCCCTGGGATCTCTTCTGTGTCCCTACTAGACAGAGGCACAGTAAACTAACCTTAAAAGGGCTATCTTCTGTGACCTACTATACAGAGGCACAGTCAACTAATCTAAAAGGGTGGCGAAAGCCAAACACACTCTGGCTAGGCTTATAAATGCCCTAGGGCAGATAGCCTAGTATCAACCTATGAACCTATTAAATGAGTATCCATATGGAACTGCTAACTAATCATGGAATAACTTTATATTGTAATAAATTAGAAGGTCTTCTAAATACTTATCTCCATTTGGGCATCTCTGAACTATCCACATACATTCAAACTATGTGATGGTAGATGGAAACAACACTAAAACACATAACTCAAAACTCTTTGATCTTAAATTATCAGCATGGGACTAATGTGTATACTTTCGTGGTATTTTCGAATTAATCCAGGGTAAAAAATACTTTGGTAAGTGTTAAAAATGCAGAGAAAACATATTTAAGAAAATCAGAACATAGGGTTTACAGTTAAAAGTATGGTTTGTTTAAAAGGATGCATGTTTAAGAGATCTTGTGTGTTCAAAATTCAGGAAAGGTAAAAGAATTCTCTGTGACAATTTACTACAGATAATTAAGGCTATGAACTTTTAATGAATTTCATCTATAACATCTGGGATTGATTATTTCATTCTCCATTTTTCCTTTTATATGACTGAGAATGTCCCTTAACTGGCAGTGCTCCAGGGTTGCCCCTGGAAAACTGTAATTGTATATTGTGACGTTATTCAGGTAACAAATTAAATGAAATAAACATTCAATAATTAATGGCAAGCAATAAAACAGCAAAAAAAAATCATGGAGTTCAAATAATAGCTTTACTTTCTATATATCTATTGGAGTAAATTGTTGATTAAGCCAAAAGGATTTTATGATGTGAAGGATGGTATGTATGCCCTATGAAGTAAGATTGGGCTTAACTGATATGAAACACAGAATATTTGTCGTTTAACTGGTAGTTTTAACTAGGGTAAATCTTTTTGTTTTAGAGTCAGCCATGGCCTAAAAAGGGTTCCTTAGGGGGTGGTACAAACACCTGATTGCTCAAATTTCACTAGACAGCAACTTAACCTCATGTAATCTGGTTGGGCCACTAATGTTCGATTATGTTATTAAACAGTCCAACTCTTTGTCCCATTTCTACTAGAGATTACAATGTGTTTCAGTTCAGCAGATATAAGATGGAGCTCTTTTACACTAAATACATAAAATTTTAAAACAATTGAACTCTTTTGTGATTACTTCTAGAAATTAAATGGAATCTCAAAGGTTTATTACAAGTGCAGAAATACTAGTTCAACTGTCAGCAACAGATAGAGCAGTCATGTCAGTGTTCTTGTTATTTAAGTTATCTTAAAAAGCTTGCCTTACAATTCACAAGATATAATAATACCCCAGTCAGAAGATCAAAAGTGATTGTCTCTTCCCAGAAGAAATTAACAAGATAATAAACTGAGAATTTTATGATATGCTGCAACAAGGAATTACTGAGGAGTCAGTTATTGGGGGGAGGGTTCAGTAAGAGAGTTGATCCTTTTCTGCGCCTTTTTAAATTACATTTCAGAAAATCTGAAAGCAAACACATGCATTATACTGGCTTCATAAATATATACAACAAAGCTGGCACACTAAAGACATGACAAACATCTATGAATGTTAAATGCTGACTTAAACTACAGATGAACTGCAGAAGTTATAGTTAAGATGCCAGGTAGAAATGAAAACAGTAATGCTTCAGTGCATTCAAATTGTTATATTACAAATTATATATTAAAGGCAAAGTTTTATTCAAAAGTATACATGCTGATTGGATAGCCCAATCAGCGTGCCTATTGTGAATCAAGCATATAACGATGCAAAAAGTCTGGCCTTTCAAGTATTGTTGAGCAAACAGATTTTCCATTCCTATACTTCTGATGAACTTTTATTACACATTTTACAAGGTACACTAAAAACTGAAACATTCTGCAAAACTGTAAACAGTTCACAAGTATGCATTAAGATAATCATACGAGTCAACTGACCACGGATTGTAAAATATCACTGATATTCCTCACATTTCTGCCCTGTCCCCTTGTAAAAGGATAAAGTCAAAGGATTTCTATTATCAGCAATGCCAGACATCAGAGTCTATTCTTATTTGGGAAATAACATAGCCAGCACATAGTTACATACATGCAAAGCAAAACAATACCAAAACCAAAACAAAACAAAATAGCAGGAACAGAGAGAAAGCTTTCTTTTTTTTTTTTTCAATTCCTTTTTATTAGGGTTATATCAAAACCAAATGAAGACAAGAAAACGATATAACAGAGAATAAAACAATAACAAACAATATACAGACCTACAAACATAAAACCTATATACATTAGATAACCTATATACAGTTCTCATCTATATCAAGCTATGCAGCATACAGAAATCTGCGTTACAATCATGTCAGAATGAGTTCAGATATCATTTTCCAAGTGTCCTTCTGGGTCCTTTTTTTCCTCATGGAATACCATAAATATTTATGAGCCAGGAGTTGTTTACTAACTGTTTGCTTGAATCCATCCCAAGTTATTTTGGATCTGTCTTTCCAATTTAATGTGATGTAGTATTTTATTAGCATAAATGTTGTAACTAGAATGTGCATGTGATTATTCTTCATTCCTATAGGAGGTACGTGTAAGAGGGCAAATTTCCAGGATAAGGTTGATTTTTCATAGCCCGTTTTCTCTAATTTGACTCTTAAGGCACACCAAAGTTTGTATGTACATTTACAACTCCAAAATATATGAATAATATCAGCTTCTTTGGAGGGGCAGAATTGGCAAAAAGGTGGGAGTTCTTTGTACATTTTATTTAATATTGTGGGCGTAAAATATGCGTTGTTTAGGATCATAAGTTGAGTATATCTGAGCTTCTGAAGGAGAATGTCTTTGGAGAATTTCCGAATTGCCTGTGCAATTATATTGGAGGTAATTGTAGGGTCTTGTTTTGTCCAGTAATTGGAGTGGAATTGCCTGTGCAATTATATTGGAGGTAATTGTAGGGTCTTGTTTTGTCCAGTAATTGGAGTGGAATTGCCTGTGCAGTTATATTGGAGGTAATTGTAGGGTCTTGTTTTGTCCAGTAATTGGAGTGGAATTGCCTGTGCAGTTATATTGGAGGTAATTGTAGGGTCTTGTTTTGTCCAGTAATTGGAATGAATGGCTTCTTTCGTGTGTCTAAGTGAGATAATGAATTTATAGATATTTGAGATCATTTGTTTTTCCCGTGTCATCATATCCCAAAGTGTTCTACATGTATCTATATGTTGATCTGGGATGTCAGTATCCTTCCAAAATCTGTAGCATACTTCTTTCAGTTGTCTTACCATGATTGTATATTTAGACGGGAGATTAAGTTTGTTTCTAATATTAGTTATAGATTCCTGCCTAAGTAGATAAATGTCTAAAACTGTCTTTTCTTTCAGTATACCCCTCCTTTTTAACGCTGAAATTTCTCTATCAGCGTACGCAGACGACTTAAATATATATTATTCTCTTCCCAACACGGATCTTTACAAAATCAATAATTCAATAGAATTATTTTCAAAGTTCGCGAACTATAAGG